>NC_056728.1:945028424-945183130 GCF_019279795.1 Protopterus annectens
CATCAATGTCTGTGCTGTGACAGAAACCTGGTTCAAGGCTCCTGAGAGCACCCCAGCACTAACAGGTTTCACCTCATATCATGCGTTCCGGCCCCAAAATCCGGACAACACCAAGAAAGGAGGGGGGGTGTCCATATTCATAAAGGACACCCACATCTCAAGGTTGGTGGCAATGCACGATGCATCGGAGACCATCCAGGTGCAATTAACCATAGGCAAGACTGCTCTGCAATTTGTAGCATGTTGCAGGCCACCCTCTCAAACTCAGGAACCTCACATGGCCTTCCTGAAAACATTGGAGGGGATAAATGTATCTCCAAACACCAACATACTAGGTGACTTCAACTACCCTAATATAGACTGGGAACACTACTCAAGCCCGAACACTCTAACCCAAAGATTCCTGGAGTTCATAAACTCAAATGCCATGGAACAACTAGTCACCATCCCCACAAGAGGAGAAAACATACTTGATCTCATCATCACGAACATGGGATCAAAATGTTCAACACCGCAAGTATACCCCTCACTGGTGAGATCAGATCATAAACTAATCTCGCTGGAGGTCCTCATCCCGCCCCCACCTCAAACAAAAAAGACCACAGTGAAAAACTTCTCAAAAGCCGATTTCACACTTCTAAAAACTAGTGTGGTCTCCTTTAAGGCCCCTGAGCCACTGGTAAACATTACTCAAACCGCTGAATCACTTACAAATGCCTTCTACCAGCACCTACAGGACTGCATGGATCAGGCAATCCCAAACAAAACTAAGACTCTCTGTACCAAAGGCAAGCATCCAGTCTGGTGGACCCCAGCCATAAACAAGCTCTACAACAAAAGGAGGAAGCTACTACAAGATAGAGCAAAATCCTTGAAAGGTAAGACACCTTTGATTATTATAAGTAAAAAAACTAAGAGCTCTCATAAAATCATCCAAGGCAAATTTTGAGAGAAAAATCGCCAAGGACTCTAAAGACAATCATAAGGCCTTCTTTAGCTATGTTAGAAACCTAGGAGGAAACTCCCAGATATGCTCAGAATTAGTTCAAAATGATTTGAAAATTACTGAACCTACACATATTGCCAACATACTGGCTGACAGGTTCAGTGCAAACTTCTCCCCCCCCCTCCCCCCAAAAGGAGAGATATCTATTCCAGAGGATTGTAGCCCCCCAAACATCTCCAACGCCCAGGTGAGAACTGCCCTCACTAAGGCAAAAAACACAGCATCCATGGGACCGGATGGTGTCCCCGGCTGTGTGCTTCACGAACTCAATGAGGAATTAAACCCACAGTTAGGACAGCTGTTTAATCTTAGCCTCACCTCAGGATACGTACCCAAGGAGTGGCGACGCGACTGTGTTCCCACTTCATAAGGGCGGTGCCTACACAGACCCTGGAAATTACCGCCCCATTAGCTTGACAAGCCTTATCTGCAAAGCCATGGAGAGGATCATAATGGAACTCATAAATAAAGACATAGGGAACTTGCAGACTTTGGATCCAACCCAGTTTGGCTTTGTCAAAGGCAGATCCTGCCTCTTAAACTTGGTTGACTTTTTCGAGACAGTCACCAAGGCCATTGATGAGGGAAAGGCAGTCCATACAGCCTACCTCGACCTGGCAAAGGCCTTCGACACAATACCCCACTCAGGTATCATCAAAAATCTCATCAGCTTGAATGTAAACCCATACATCACAAGATGGGTTGCAAACTGGCTAAGTGACAGAACCCACAGGGTCAGAGTTGCTGGAGCCATGTCAGACTCAAAGCCTGTCACAAGTGGTGTCCCACAGGGCTCAGTCCTGGGTCCACTCTTGTTCGGCATCTACTTTTCTGAAGTACAAGCAAACACAGGAGGGTTATGGCTGACAAAGTTTGCAGATGACTGCAAACTGGGCGCCATAGTCGAAAACACATCTGACACAGATATCCTCCAGAAGGGCCTCACAGAAACGGATAACTGGTGCCAGAGCCATGGCCTGAAGTTAAATGCCAAAAAATGCATAGTCATACCCTTCGGGAAAAACAAGGTTACCCCTAGCTACCATATAGGTGGCAATCCACTGAGCACAGAAAATGTCATTCGGGATCTGGGGACCCAGGTTGACAGTAGCCTTTCGTTTGACACTCATGTTGCTAAAGTAGTTAGGAAAACCTTCTATATCGCCCACCTGATCATGAAGGGATTCTCATCTAGATCAAGGGAGGTCATCGTCCCCCTGTACTCATCACTCATTAGACCTATGATTGAGTACAATGCCCGCTCGAATGTATCTGACTAGACACCTGCTGCAGCTTGAAAGGCCCCAAAAGTTCCTCACCAAAAGGATAAAGGGTCTCAAAAATATGTCTTATGCTGCCCGACTGAAAGAACTCCAGCTCTATTCAGTCTCATACCGCTTGCTCAGAGGTGACCTGTGCCTGACATATAAGGCCATGTCAAACCCAGATTTGATGAATATGCTTCACCTCAAAAAATCTAGATCCCTCAGAACCACAAGGGTGGGAGACTATAACCTTGACACGGTTATAAATAGAACGTGCTGGAGGGACAGATTCATCACCCAGAGACTCCCTGTGCTATGGAACAAAATCCCGGTACATGTGAGGCAGAGCACCTCGCTGGCCTTGTTCAAGAGGAATCTTGACCAATGGATGGGAGATCGCAGATATACCCCAGGGATTACTTCAGTGTCACTGCTTGACAGAGGCACAGCAAAATGATAGGCATAGTTTTTATTCAAACTAAAGGGGTGGTGAAAGCCACATAACTATGGGCTAGGTTTATAAATGCCCTTGGGCAGATAGCCTAGTATGAACCTATGAACCTATGATAACCAAGTTTCAACAGAGGAAAAGGCTTCCTGTGTGACTTTTTGCTGTTTGGGTAGGGACTGGGCTGAGCAGATGATGGTCGTGTCATCTGCGTATTGTATGAGTGTGCCATGCGTGGCGGCAGAGGCTAGATTATTTGTGAAAACAGAGAAGAGTAGGGGTCCAAGGATGGATCCTTGGGGAACTCCTATGGAGACAGGTAGTTGGGGAGATATGTCATTCTGCCATACAACGGATTGTTGGTGGTCAGACAGGTAACTCTGAAACCAGTTGGTGACTGATTGTGAGAAGGATAGGTTATTGAGGACAGAGATAAGTTGTTTGTGTGGGACCATGTCAAATGCTTTAGATAGGTCTAGGAAAGTAGCAGAGGAGAGATGGCCATTGTTTTTATGCTGAAGGATAGTGTTAGTAAAGGAGAGTAAGGAAGTGGTGGTGCTATGGTTTGGTCGGAAGCCATGCTGAGTATTGGAAAGGAGGTTGTTAGTAAGGAGGTAGTCTGAGATCTGAGAGTGTATGCATCTCTCTAGTATTTTGGAGAGTGGAAAGAGAATAGCTGTGGGGCGGTAATTGGTTAGTTCTGTGGAGGGTCCGCCTTTGTGGAGGGGAATTATATGTGATACTTTCCACAGTGTGGGAACATAACTTTCTGACAGAGATCGGTTAATCAAGATGGATACTGGGTAGGCCAGAGCATCAGATGCGATTTGTAGGTATTCACTTGGGAGGTTGTCTGCTGCTAATTTGGTGGGTTTAAGTTTAGTTAAGAGTTTTTTTATGTTGGAGGTAGGTACAGGAGAAAAATAGAAGTCAGTGGGGAAGATTAGTAGTTGAAGGTGTGGGTTGGAGGGGAGGGGGGTTGTGTTGTTTAGCTAGTGATAGTATGGTTTGTGTGAAGTGTGTGTTGAATGAGGTAATAATATTTTCTGAGGAGTGAGGGATGTTAGGGGGAGGGGTACTGACTTTACCTGGGTGGAGGATGGAGTTTATGGAGGACTAGAATTGTTTGGGGCTGTGTTCGGAGGAGTCTAGGGCAGACTGGTAGTATTGGAATTTGTCCTGTTTTATTAGCTTTTTGAGACTATTGCGTAGTTCTAGGAATTTCTGTCTAGTTGAGGGGGTCTTGGTTTTGCGCCAGTGCTCCTAGGCTTTATCCCTGTTTTTCATTTCTGACTTAGTGGTTTTCTGTAGCCATGAGGAAGGTTGTGCTTTGATTCTGGAAAGTCTTATGGGGGCATGGAAATTAAGAATGCTTAGGAAGGTAGTATTAAAAAATGCAAGAAAATGAACCGGATCCAAAGCAGTAAAAAGTTTAAGTAGATGATGAACAGCAGCCACAGGACAAAAAGAATTTATTTAAGTAAAGCGCTTTTCGTCTGCAATAATATGCAGACTTCCTCAGACAAATCACATTAATAACAGCTTAAATAGTACAAAAATACTGATTGGTAAAACTTTAAACCAATCATACAAGGTTTAACCAATATATAAAGTTTAAAAACATACACTCAAATATCATCACATTAATCACAAATATAAAACCTATTATTGAGTGTATGTTTTTAAACTTTATATATTGGTTAAACCTTGTATGATTGGTTTAAAGTTTTACCAATCAGTATTTTTGTACTATTTAAGCTGTTATGTTACGAATGTGATTTGTCTGAGGAAGTCTGCATATTATTGCAGACGAAAAGCGCTTTACTTAAATAAATTCTTTTTGTCCTGTGGCTGCTGTTCATCATCTACTTAAACTTTTTACTGCTTTGGATCCGGTTCATTTTCTTAGTTTGTGCTTGCTTGCTTTATTCATAGTATTAAAAAATGCAACTGCGTCATCAAGACTGAGGTACTTTAGAGGATGACAGTTGCATTCTTTGAGGGATGAGATGAATGTGAGTGGGTTAAAGTTTATTTTTTTACATATCTGACGGTAGACGACGGGTTTAGCTTTGTATAGGTATTTTTTCAGTAGGAATGTTGGGGAGTGATCACTGAGGCTATCTGATAAGCAGCCTGTTCTATATGACTGGGGGCTCTTACTGACTAGTATCCAATCCAGGGTAGTGTGCTTGCTGGAATTTTTATTTATCCTGGTTGGCGACTGGACTAGTTGGGTGAAGCCATGAAGGTTTACATGATGGGTTGGATGGTTGCCAGAACAGGATTGCCATTCAATATTGAAATCACCTAAAATGATAGTTTCTTGGGGGAGATGGTGGGTAGACCAGCTGAGGAGTTTTCTAGTGGAGGGATGTTTTGGCCAGATGGGAAGTAGCATCCAATTATGTTGATGGTTTTGTTTTGGTTTATTCTGAGGTTGGTATATATTATTTCTTCATTGCCTATTTGTGGAGCTGATGATTTTAAGACCTGGGTGTTTAGATGCTGTTTAAATATTATAGCTACACCGCCTCCTTTCTTGTTTAGCCGGTCTACTCTTAGTATGCCATAACCTGTAGGGAGTAATTGCTCACTGGTAATGCAAGGTTTTAGCCAGGTTTCTGTCAGGATGACTATATCTGGGGAGAACAAGTCTATGGTGGCATGGAGTTAATGGACTTTGTTGGATATACTTCTAATATTTAGGCTTAGTAGAAGGAAGTTATTTGGCTTTCTATTGTCTAATATGGGAGAAGTTGTGGTTTCTAGTCTGATTATGAGGATTGGGGTTGGAGACGGTAGGGCCAGGGTTGGGTTGGAGACGGTAGGGCCAGGGTTGGGGTGGATATCTCCACTTAGGGCTAGTTTTGATATGCATGAGGTTATTAGTTTTCTCAGTTTTTGAATGTGTTTGTTTATAAGGGAAACTTTATGATTGTGCTCTTTGGGTAATCGGTATGGTGGGAGGGTTACTATGTTAAGTTGTAGGGATGCTTTATGTTTGAGTAATATAGATGGTAGAATATGTGGGGGGTGCATAGGGATGGTTCTTGAGTTGGTGGGAGGGGAGCTAAGTGAGGGTGAGACATGAGTGGTGGTGTGAGTAGTAGTACAGTGGTAGTGGTTGAGTGCGGGAATGATGGAGCTTTGGTAGGATGTAAGATATGCAAGGAGAGTGCATGCAGTGAGCATAGATAAGGTATGCTTGTACATGTTAGTTGAGGAGGTGTGATGGTAGTGGGAAGATGGAGGAGGTAGTGTTGGGTTAGCGCTGTGGTTGGCTACTGGAAAGATGGGAGGGGCTACTGTCTACTTCAAACAAGTGGCCACAAAACCCCTGCTATCTGCAAGACAAATACTGCAAGCCTTGGGGTTCATGGCCTCCTGCATTCTTCTAATTCCATATGCAAGACTGCATATGAGGAAACTACAGTGGTATCTAAAAAGCTTATGGTGTCAACATTCTCAAGACCTAGAAACAATGATTCCTATCATACCATGCCTACACCTAGAGTTCCTTTGGTGGGCAGAGGCCTGCCACCAAAACAAGGGACTACCTTTCACACCACCCTCTGCCACCCAAACCCTAACAACAGATGCATCAGACTATGCATGGAGGGCTCACCTGGCAGGGAAGTGTATTCAGGGCAAATGGAACCCAAGTCAAATGCACCTGTATGTTTGTTTGTGTCCGTTTGTGTCTTTCGGCTTTTCCCGGTTAGGGGTCTCCACAGCGGAACTCCGGTCCGCTAATGATTGGTAGTGGATTTTTGCATACCGGCTTACCAGCCCTGATGCACAACCTTCAACGAAGGCATGCCCCATTCACGTATACCTCCACACAGAAGACGCTCTAGCTGAGAATCGAACGGGACAACGTCTTGCTATGAGACGACAATGCTACCGCAGCACCACCACCGCAGTATCAATCAAAAAGAAATGTTAGCTGTACAGAATGCTCTGACAGCCTTCAAGGACCACATTCTTCCAGGACAACTAATGGTAAAGACAGACAACACCACTGTTATGTGGTACATAAACGAGCAGGGGGGTACACATTCTTACCCCCTCTGCAGACTAGCCATGGCATTGTGGAACACAGCCTTGAGCTACCAAGTGCACCTACAAGCTCAATTCCTGCCAGGAAAATTAAATACACTAGCAGAAGGACTAAGGAGAAACCTCATGGACCCATACGAGTGGAAACTAGAACCAAGGATTTTCAATATGTTGACAAGCAAATGGGGGATCCCAGATATAGACCTGTTTTCCTCTCCCCAGAGCTACCAACTGGACAGATTTTGCACAAGGACTCCCCACAAACAAGCCTGGAAAATGGATGCTCTGTCCTTCAGCTGGAAAAACCTATCCGTCTATGCCCCCCCCCCCCCCCGCCTCTGCTCTCCAAAGTACTACAAAAATCAAACAGGACAAACCAAGGAGGATTTTGATTGCTTCAGACTGGCCGCGCCAACTCTGGTACCCCCTCCTACGCAGTGTGTCATGATTATCTCCATGGCACCTGCCTCAGACTCCTTCCCTGCTGTCTCAGCAGGAGTACCACATTCTGCACCCTCAGCTTCTAACACTGAACCTTGCAGCCTGGCTAATTACTTAATCTCTCCTTTACCATCCCTCAGCAAACCTGTGATGGATATCATTTTAGAGACGAGGAGGCCTAGTACTAGAAAATCTTATGCTGAAAAATGGAAAAGATTCTGTGCCTGGAACTAATCTCAAGGCATGAGCACAGCAGCGCCCAATTTCCTCAGATTTTACAAAACTGAACTGAGATGCTTCACAAGGGTCTGTCTTTTTCCACCATTAAAATCCACGCCTCAGCCATTTCAGCTCATTATAACACAGAAACTCCCCTCTTCTCTTATCCACTGCTCAAGCAGTTCCTTAGAGGGGCCAAAAATTTGAGACCACTCAAGAGAGTTCCAACCCCAGCCTGGGACCTTAACTTTGTCTTTGAGAAACTCACTCTACCTCCTTTCAAGCCAGCTGCTACTGCAGACTTAAAATTTCTTTCTTGGAAAACGGCTTTCCTTTTAGCAATCACTTCAGCTAGAAGGGTATCTGAATTACAGGCCCTTGTGGCAGTGGAGACTTTCATCATCTTTCATGCGGACAGGGTGTCCCTCAGAACCAATCCATCCTAAATGCCCAAGGTGGTTTCCAGTGTGGCTCTTAATCAGTCCATTCATTTGCCAACCTTCTTTCCTAATCCACAGAATAAAGGGGAATGGATACTGCATTCCTTAGATGTGCACAGACAACTTTAGATTCTACTTGGACAGGACTAAATCTCAAAGGAAATCTGAACAACTGCTGGTGGCATTTGCTGTAGGGGCAGAGGGGAAGGCTATTTTCAAAGCAAGCCATTTCTAAATGGATAAGCCATTGCATTCATTTCTGCTATAAGCACCATGGAAAACCTATCCCCCAGGGGGATCAGACCTCACTCCACCAGGGCTGCATCTACCTCTACAGACTTTCTCAGAGGCATACCTACCAGGAACATCCTAGAAGCTGCTACCTGGAGTTCTGTACATACTTTCACCAAGCATTATCATTTGCCAATTTTCTCTAAATCCAGAGCTGGCTTTGCCACTGCAGTCTTACAAGGCCTTATAGCGGGCCGTAATGCTATCTAAATTCCTCCTCCCAACCGTAGCTTTAGGAATCTACCCAAATGTAATGACTGCAACAGTGAAACATGAGGAACATAGTACAGTTGTGTACACTTACCATAAAATGTAGATGTTCGAGTCTATTCACTGTTGCAGTCCTGGTTACCCTCCCTCCAGCCCCCTAACTTCTTTTGGCTATACCTCTACTTTCCTTTACTATGCTTAAAAGCCTTTTTGGTGTATTTGCTTTTTTTGTTGGAGGTATATCTTTGTGCTTTTATGTTTAATTGCTTCCCATTAGGGGGGCACCTGACATCTGGGGCAAGAAAAACTGATGCAATGGCGTTGGTTGCATGTTTTTATACCCCTGACAACCTGACGTCATGGAAGAAGGGACAGCAACCAATGCAGGATCCAAGACTTTGCAAGCAGATAACCCAAATGTGATGACTGCAACAGTGAATACACTCTAACATCTACATTTATGGTAAGTGTAGACAACTGTACTTTACATAACTGTACTTTCATTTTAAGTTGTATAGAGATGATTTAGTACAGACTTGTAGCTAGAGATGGTAGAGTTAAGAACGAACAGTGCTACATATGGTTTCGATGGATCACAACTGGGGAACAAGTAGTGGTCTTTTATTGATAATAGTCGGATATAACACAAGCATTAAAATGTTTTATAACACAAGCATTAAAATGTTTTTTATTTCTATGTGCAAGTGCAAAAGCTAGAATAAGATTTTAATTATTATTAGACAGTCCTTGAATTTACAGAGATTTAAAGTTACTGTAGATAAGCTTTTGGAAAAGGGTATTTTGAGACCAGGAAATCTGGAAGAGTGCTCTATATATTATCATATGGCTCTTGAGCCTGTATGCAAACATTGAAATGTGCAGGCATTTTATATACTGTTAAACTCCAAAGGAGCATGACAACTTCAAATTCAGCTTTAAAAGTCTGCCACATCAAGATTTTGAAATCTTTCATCATGTATTCCACTGAATGCATTAGTTCAAAATACCCCCCCCCCCCCCAGTGGAGCCAATAGTGAATGTATTTGTTCTAAATACCAGCCCCAATGGAACCAGAATTGAATGCGTCTCCATTCATGCATATATTCATAGGCTTGTCAGACCTATCTTCAGTAGCAGAAATCATAGCAGCATAACATGAAGTCTCATAAAACTGAGCATCAAAATGCTGTAGATTTAAATGTGTAAACTTCATAAGAATGTAAACATAAAAATGTCACAGATGTAGAAATGACACAAATGTTCATCGTGTTACACTGCTGCAGTCATCACACTTGGGTTATCTGCTATCAGGCGGTCCCGCAGTCGGCCCGAGTTCCAAAGTCTTGGTCCGGCGTCGGTTGCTGTCACTTCTTCCCTGACGTCAGTGCGACAGGGGTATAAAAGAGGCAGCCGATGCCATTTTCTCCAGTCTTTCTTGCCAAGCGGTGCCTGAAGCAGAAGCAGTTCTCAAGTGCCGGTCGGCCCACTCCTGAGATTTTCAAATCGAATTTCAGACTGAAGTTTTCAATAAAGCTAAGTACCCCATTGGGGAACCTTTTTCTTGCCTCAGTCCGATGTCAGCAAAAGTTAATAATTGCATTTCTTGTGGGAAGCAAATACCTCATAAGGATTTTCATTCTTATTGTATACCTTGCCTAGGCCCAGACCACAACGTCACAGGTTGTCAGTTTTGTGCTAGGTTTAACAAACGAACTATTAAACGTCGGTTTGATTTCGCCCATTATTTTGGTAGAAAATTTAATTATACCATGCCGTCGGAGCAACCGATGACCGTGATGCATAAAAAGCGCAAAGATAAGGACAGGCAGCCGAGACCCAAACCAGACAACGAGGCCTCTGCTAGGCCAGTCGCTGGTTCTCCGGTTTTCAGTGAGGTGCCTACACAGCCCCTGACGACCGCTGATTTAGAACCCCAGCCTGCATCCGACTCCCAAGCGGAGATTGCAGGGCCTCCAGAGCCTTTATCTTTAGGCCCTTCCGACTCCATGGCTGATGGGGATTCCGGTGCAGTTGAAAGACCGTCAGTTGCTGAAGGTGTCTTCAGACCGACTACACTTACTATTAAATCCTTTGCAAAACTGAAAACTCCATTAAAAGTAAGGAAGCCTGTACAGCAGTCTCCAGTGCAAGGCCCCATGCCTAAGAAACAGATGCTTAAGATGGACGAAGACTTAATTACCCTAATCAGGGGTTCCCATCCTCCACCTGACAAAAGGCCTAGACAGGAGGAGGACTACGCTTCCTTTGACCAGGTTTCCATTACCTAAGATTCTTCTGAGGAACAGGAGTACCCTTTTCCCCTTATGAAGACTCTGATGCTGAAGAGTCTATTCCTTCAGCATCTCCCCCAGAAGACTTCTCTTTTGGGAAAACTTTACATACCATGAGGGAACAATTCCACCGGGAAGGCCAGGATTACTCTGATTCTAAGAAAAGGCTCCGAGAGTTCCTCTTACTACCCCAGCACAGACCCCTTGCTATTCCACCTGTGTTAGACATTGGGGATGATGTTTATTCAGGATCTAGCCTTAACCCAAATTCATTACCTCCTGCACCAGCCAAACCAGATAGATACTACAGAGTCCCTGACTCGCATCAATTCGTATATAAAAGCCCTGTTGCTGACCCAGAAACCATTTCCCAGTGTCCCAAAGGGGTTAAGGCCTCTACTGCTAAAAATCCTGTACCGTCTGAAAGGGATTCTAGAGTGAGAGAGAAAGTATATACCTCAGCTACTCTAGCTATGAGGGCCTTAAGGTCTATCATTTGTAGGCATGCTTGGTTAAAAGAACAAACTTTACCTGATCATGTTAAAGCAAAGTTATTGGATGCACCCTTACAGCAGGATGTTTTATTTGGTGTGAAAGCAGAAGAGGTTTTAAAGAAAATGGAGGATAAGGCAAAATCTATGCAGACGGTCAAGGATTTTTTACAGGTCCAACCCCCTCGTTTCAGCAGAAATTGGCCAACCAAAAACTGGTCCTTTCCAACTTCTGACAGACCTCAGAGGGGCAAATACAGATGCCCAAGGGGCAGAGGCCAGCCACAAGGGTCTTACAGGTCACGACAATGGGGTGCCACAACCCAGAAAGGAGGAGAAGACAGGTCTCAAACTATCAGAAGACAATCACAATGACAATCACAATGACTTACCCCTCAGACTGCCAAGCAAATCACTCTTGGCAGCTCCCTTGGGAGGAAAATTTGCACTTTTTGCAGACAATTGGCACATCATCACAAAAGACAAATGGGTCCTAAATATTGTAACTCCAGGATACAGGTTCCACTTTCACACTTTACCAAGGCTAAAGGGAATGCCAAACCTGCCATCAAATCAACGGGCAGAGGCTCAAAGACAAATTACAGCATTCATGGGCATGAGAGCCATTCAAAAGATTCCTACACAGGAGCAAGGACAAGGATTTTACTCGAGACTCTTTCTGGTTCCCCAAAAGGACAAAGCCTGGAGACCCATTCTGGACCTTTCAAATCTAAACACATACCTGGAAGTACCCAAATTCAAGATGCTCACACTACTGCTGTATGCCCATGCTGGGCAAGAAGGCTTGGCTAGTAACGTTGGACCTCAAGGAGGCATACCTGCATGTCCCTATCAGACAAAATTGCAGAAGATACCTCCGATTTATAGCAGGTACAACTCATTAGCAATTCTCTGCACTGCCCTTTGGCTTATCTACTGCACCCAGGGTCGTCACAAAATGCCTGGCACCAGTAATTGCATACTGCAGACCAAGAGGAATCCAAATATATCCATACCTGGATGACTGCCTTATTCAAGCAGACAGCAAGGACATTCTTTTAAAACATCTGGCGTTTGTAAAAAAAAACTACTAAGTTGCCTAGGGTACACAGTAAACGAAAAGAAGTCAAAACTAGTGCCCTCACAAGACATAATATTCCTGGGTGCCAGCTTAAATACAACGGCCCAGATGGCTTATCTCATGCCAGACAAGCAAGGACAACTGACTCAATACTTCAAAATGATGGCAACAAAGACCCAACTCCGTGCAAGAAAAATTCTGCAGGCCTTGGGATTCATGGCATCTTGCATACTATTAATACCATATGCCAAACTGCATATGAGGAAATTACAATGGTACCTGAAAAGTGTATGGACTCAACACAGCCACAGCTTGGAAACAATAATATCATTAATTCCCTGCCTTCATCAGGAGTTTCTATGGTGGGCTCAGGCATGTCACCTCAACAAGGGTCAGCCTTTCACCTTGCCCACAGCCAGGCAAACAATGACAACAGATGCATCAGATTATGCCTGGGGAGCACACATGGCAGGACAGTGTATTTGGGGCAAATGGTCTGCAGATCAAATGCATCTCCACATCAATCAAAAAGAGATGCTAGCTGTACAAAATTCCCTAACAGCTTTCAAGGACCTCCTACATCCAGAACAACTCATAATAAAGACGGACAACACAACAGTGATGTGGTACATAAACAAACAAGGGAGGCACACATTCCTACCCCCTATGCAGGCAAGCAATGACCTTGTGGAACACAGCACTGACCTACCAAGTTCAACTACAAGCACAATTCCTGCCAGGACAGAAAAATACATTGGCAGGCAAACTAAGCAGAAATATCATGGATCCTCACGAGTGGAAACTAGACCCACAAGTATTCACAATGATAACTCACAAATGGGGGAGCCCAGACATAGATCTGTTTGCCTCCCCCCAAAACTACCAACTGCGAAAGTTTTGCACAAGGACATACCACACACTAGCTTGGAAAGTGGACGCCCTCTCATTCAGTTGAAAAACACTAACAGTGTATGCCTTTCCTCCACTGCCTCTTCTGGCAAAGGTGCTGCTAAAAGCCAGATTAGAGAGGCTACAAATGATACTCATTGCTCCAGACTGGCCACGCCAACACTGGTTTCCAATATTAAGGAACATGGCTCAAGGCCCACCATGGATTTTACCTCAAATTCCTCACCTGCTGACTCAGCAAAACAATCAGATTCTACACAGCCAGCTCAAGACTTTAAATCTGGCTGCATGCCAGATTATCTAAACCAGTCAACACTTCTCTCTACAGCTGTTATGGATGTCATTCTGGAGGCCAAGAGACCCAGCACCAGGAAAACCTACTCAGACAAATGGAAAAGATTCTGCGTCTGGAACCAGGCTAAAGGCCAAAATCCTCTTGTCCCAAATATTCCTCAGATACTGCAATATTTAACTGAGGTATTGCACAAAGGCCTTTCCTTTTCATCTATAAAGATCCACGCTTGAGCTATTTCAGCTCATTACAACATGGATCCTCCTATTTTTTCACATCCATTATTAAGACGGTACCTCAGAGGGGCTAAAAACATAAGACCGCCCCAAAGAGCACCAACACCAACTTGGGACCTCAACTTTGTTTTGGAAAAACTTACACTACCGCCCTTCGAGCCAGCTTTTTTAGCTGATTTACAATTTTTATCATGGAAAACTGCCCTGCTGCTAGCAATAACTTCAGCACGAAGAGTCTCAGAGCTACAGGCCCTAATGGCATTGGTGCCTTTCATCATTTTTCATCAAGACAGAGTCTCTTTACGAACTAACCCTTCCTTTATGCCAAAGGTAGTATCCAGTGTGGCTCTAAACCAAACCATTCATTTACCCACCTTTTATCCAAACCCCCAGAATAAAGGGGAAAGGCTCCTACACTCTTTGGACATTCACAGGCAATTATGTTTCTGCTTGGATAAAACAAAGATTTTTAGAAAATCTGATCAGCTCTTTGTATCCTATGCTGCAGGATCTCAAGGAAAGCCTGTATCAAAACCAGACCATTTCAAAATGGATAGGACATTGTATCCGTTTCTGCTACACACACCAAGGGAAACCTGTACCTGGTAACATTAGGCCTCATTCCACCAGGGCTACAGCAACATCAGCAGCCTTCCTCAGAGGGGTACCAACCAAGGATATTTTGGAGGCTGCAGCTTTGGAGTTCAGTGCGCACTTTCACCAAACACTACCCCTTACCTCTATACTCAAAAAACAGAGCTGGCTTTGCCACAGCAGTTTTGCAGGGCCTACTAGCTTCTCCAAACCCTGTTTAGTACCAACCGCCCAGCCTTAGCTTTGGGATTCAACCCAAGTGTGATGACTGCAGCAGTGTAACACGATGAACATAGTACAGTTTTGTACCTACCATAAATGTAGATGTTCGAGTGTTCACACCTTCCCCTCTTCTTACCTGGGTTTTATCTATAGCTCCCTGTTTATACAATCTCTAAGATGTATTTCTATATGGTGTATTTGCTTACAGCTGTAGCTATTGTTTTCTACTTATGTAATTTACTTAGGATTATGTGTTGCCTTCCTATTTGGGGGCACCTGACATCTGGGGCAAGAAAAACTGAAGAAAATGGCATCGGCTGCCTCTTTTATACCCCTGTCGCACTGATGTCAGGGAAGAAGCGACAGCAACCGACGCCGGACCAAGACTTTGAAACTCGGGCCGACTGCGGGACCGCCTGACGGCAGATAACCCAAGTGTGATGACTGCAGCAGTGTGAACACTCGAACATCTACATTTATGGTAGGTACAAAACTGTACTTTATGCATGTTCAGTCTCTAGCCTTAAGACTGCCGAAACTGAAAAATGTAAAACTTAAATCTTTTTTACTTTACATCGAGTCAATTTACTTCAGTGATGGTATTAAACCACATGGAACAAAGCAACAGTTGATGCACAGAAGTGTTCTCAGTGCAAGAGTTCACTTAAATAACCAAATCATTAAGCACAAATAGTAGTGCTCTTTGTCTTAGTCATGTGTTCAAACTGAATCACTTAGTAACATCCATTAACTAATGGTAAACCAGTGTTCTAAAAGCATCATTAACAGCTGGAGCCTTAGTGACCATCAATTACATGTGTTAGTTTTACTCTTACCTTTCCACTCTTGTCAAGATCACCTAACCCTGAGAGTACTACAAACTTCTAACATAAAGATATCTCCCTTTCACTTTAATGTGCTAACATAATGTATTAATATTACACTTTGATTTCATAACTGTGTTAATACTACACTTTCATTTCAGATTGGTGTCAAGAACACAGATCTTGCATTTCCTTCTACCTACCCATGTTAATACTACACATATTAAGGGATTGTGAGAGAAAAATTGTATCACAATATGATTATATATGTTGTTGGAACTACACTGTGCTTGTATAGAAGCATGAAGATCTATTTGAATGTGCTGTTATGCTTCTAAATTACATCAGTAAAAATTATACAGTTAAAAGTACCCATATTAGTAAAACTACAATGAAAAGTACCTTTTCATGGACTTATTGTTCTATCTGTAAATTGATAAGGACTACAAACAAGTTTATATATATGTTTGCTAATATGAGCATGCTAATGACACGGCCAGGGATTATTCTTTTTAAATTGCAGATATTACAGGTTGTTCTTGCAGTCGTAGCTTAGCCAGTTTCACCACCTGAGTGGCAGAGTTTGAGTACAGTTTGCAGACTGCCTAGCAGTTCAGCAGGACACCCGATCTGAATAAAGCTGCTACCTTCAAACAAGGACTTAAATCATGATGCTTCCCACATTTGCTTACTGATATTGCATACTGATTTGGTGTGGCTGGTGTATGGGGAAGGTATGTTTGTTCTTGTTTTATCTGAAGTGTTATGAAGACTAGGTAATTTTATTAATTGTACAGGGCTCCTTAAGCCTTCTTTTTTTGTTTTTATTTGTGAAATTTTACAGTTCACTGGCTCAGCTATCCTGTTGGAGCTCTCTTTGTACTGCCATTCTGAAAATCTAGAGTTATGATCAGTTTGCAGAATTATGACCAGTCTGTTAAAGGATTTGGGAAACTGATTGTGGAAATTCACTTCAAGTGCAAAGCATGAGAGGTGAATTTCTTGTATCCCTTTCTTGAATAAATTAAGAAATGTTTCTAACTGAAGATCCCATCTAACCCACTAAGTGGGTTGTTCTGAGACTTATTGTCCTGCAAAAAAAATAAAAAAAGGGAAGTCTCTTAACAAGCAGCTCAGATGAACTTTGTTCTGATAAAGATGGTGTAGCACAGGAGAGTATAAAATGAGTGAATGTTCCTTGCCAGACCAGTTTCACATTTCAGTCTGAGCAGTACTTAGTGACTCATTGATACTCTGTTCTTGTGATTTTTAGCCATTATTCATGGGTGGGGCAAAGGGCATAAGGTGAAGCAGAGCAAAAAAAGTAGGCAGTTTTGCCTTTCCCAAAGGTGGTAACCCAATTACTGAATGTGGCACTCACAGGTTGAATTATTAAATGATTTATTGTACTGAATATGCAAAAACGTAGTAGTGTAACATCCACTATTAGTGGTGAAAAATTTTCAGAAATTTAGCGATGAGCCGAACACATAGTCATGTACTCCTGGTATGGAAATATTGGAATAATGAAAGAAGACCTGTACTGAATGCCCTGAATGTCAGAAGACAGCCCCCTCACCCAGGCATTAAACAGTTGTTTGATTGCAATGATTTTCACTGAGGTCCATTTGAAAATATTGCTATGGACATTATTGGACCACTGTTAAAATCTGTCAGTGGGTTTCAATGCAATCTTGTACTCTTGGTTGTTATGGACTATACAAGTAAGTACCCCAGAGGGTACCGTTTTAAGTTCAGAATAATCCATCAACTGTGCCAATACTTTAAGTTCAAGCAGTTAAAAAAACTCTGTGTGTCATCTCCAAACAGATGGCTTAGTTGAGTACTTTAAACCAACATTAAAATCCCATGCTGCGAAAAGTTACTGAAGAAGATCACAAAAATTGGGACATACTAATACAATACCTTCCGTTCCATTAGAATAGTCCCACAACATCTGATAAGAATCCACTCCTTATAAATATATATAAAACTAATAACTAAAGATTGGAAAACCTACTACAGAAAACTCCAAACCATGCACTCATCCAATCCAAAACATTTTTGGAACTCCATATCCTCCATTCTTCACCCTGGTAATTATAGCAACCCCTGCCCAGACCCCACCCTTACCAGCCTTGAAACTGCCAATAAATTCAACTCATTCTTTATAGATTGCATAGCAAAACTATCCTTCTCTTTCCCAGACCCCCCCTCACCCCACAAACCAACTTCGCCCTACCTCCCTTTTCTTCCTAAAACCCATCCCTACAAACACAATAAAAAGGCTTCTCCTCAAGCTAAAACCTTGTCATAAAGCACCAGACAATCTACCACCCACCTTCCTAAAACATACCGCTGAAGCCATAGCCTACCCCATATCTATTCTTACAAACAGATCAATACAAGACTCGTACGTCCCAACCATCTGGCACCATGCATACAACATCTCTCTGCACAAAGGCAGTAAAAACACTGACACAACCAATTTTAGACCCATAGCCATACTTTCCCCTCTCTCAAAAATACTAGAAAAAACTGTCCACTCGCAAATCATGCAATATCTAACTCAGAATAACCTCCTCTCCCAGACCCAACACTGTTTCTGCCCTGGCCATAGCACCATGACTGCCCTCCTCTCCTTTATGGAAACCATCAACCCAGCACGTGACAAGGGCAAATATGTATCATCTCTATCTTTAGATGTATCTAAAGCATTCAACACCATCTCCCATGCCTTACTCCTATCCCACCTCTCATTCTTACATCTTTCTCCTTCCACCTGAGCCTGGTTCACCAGCTACCTATCCAACTGCCAGCAAGCGGTCCAATGGAAAGAATCTACCTCTCCTTTCCTACCTACACCCACCGGTGTTCCTCAAGGCTCAGTACTTGGCCCTCTACTCTTTAACATATTTATCAGTAACTTCCACCTCTCCATTCCTGAAGCCTCTGTTATCCAGTATGCAGATGACTCCACCATCATCTGCTCTGCCTCTTCCCCCTCAGAACTACTCCTCCTAAAAACCCAACTTGCCTTTTCCAAAACAGAATCCTGGATGCAAACCAGTCACCTTGCCCTAAATGCTAGCAAAACAAAACTAATCATTTTTAACTCTTAACAGAAACTCCACTCTTGACAGAAACCTTTTGTCCATTATAAGCCAAAATAACACCCCTCTTGAAAATAGTTCCCAGTACCAAACTGCTAGGCATAATCACTGATGAAAAACTAAAGTTTGACTCGCACATACACTCGGCTATTAAAAAGAAAACGCCAAAAAATTGGTCTCCTCTACAGACACAACCATTATCTCAGCCCTGCCATCCGACAAACACATGCATCTACCTTCCTCCTCCCCTCCCTCATGTACGATGCTCTGTTATTCACCAACCTCAAACTAGACCTACATTCTAAACTTGAATCCTGCTACCATAAAATTTGCAAATTTGCCACCAACAACAAAAATTAATATCATCACTGCCACTCCCTACACACACCCTCAAATGGCTAGAACTGCCCAACAGCCTCAGATATCTGTAACTTACCACCGCTCACAAGCTCATCTTCAAACCGTCTGACTGTCCATTGCTCTCCACATCCCTAATACCCTACACACCCTCCCGCACCCTGGGATCTGAGAACCAAAATCTCCTATAAGTGTACAAACCCTCCCGTCCCCCTGGCTAACTGCTACTAGCCTGCACCATAGCTAGTCTATGGAACTCTGTCTCCTCTCCACTATGCAACATGTTTAACCACAACAATTTCAAGACCCACCTGCTCTCACACCTGTTCTCCAAATGGGAATGCCCCTGTCATGCCTCTACCTAACCAGCCCCCCCCCCCCCAGCTCATAGACCCTTTAAACACTCTCAAAGATGTTTATCTTGATATTAAACAGAATATGGTGAATTTCTCTTACTATCTCTTTCTCTTCCAATAAATTATTCTCTAAGAAAACCTTTCTTTCAAGTGCCTATTAAAGCTGAAATCTCAAACAGATCAACTAACCTCTGCACCATTTGCGGTGGGAGTGGTCCAATTATTCCTCTCAAAATACTCAAATAACTCAAATATGCATTAATACTAATTTGTAATCTCATTACCAGAACTGTTCTAAATATGTATATATTCATTTACCTATCTACTACATAACCACCTTTTTTTTCAAATGAAAGTTTACACATGAAACCCTAAAGCTTATTTAAAGTGTTAATATATGTTTTTACACTGAATACTGCTATAATTATGTAACTTTTCTTATCAGTCCTCACTTTTCCATTGCTAGGAATGTTACTATTGTAAGCTTATGACAAAATATGTTATCCTAATTTTTTTTAGATTTAAATTTCTTTATTTTATAACCTCTGTTATTTGCTACTATTATAATCAATGTAACTTCTTGTGGAGCTTTTATCCCTGGGCATCGACTGAAAATGGGTCGCCATGACCCAGTGTAATCTCCCGGTCAACAAATGCAAATAAATATATTTAATAAGTTGTCATGGACTGTTGGATTTTGCTAGAAAAGCTTTGGGAAAAATAGAGGATTTTATTTAGAAATGCCATAGAAGACTATCCCATCTTAAACAATAAACTAAAAAATGCTGATGCCCATCCTATGAGAGCACATGGAAAGGGTCCAGGCTACATAACTAGGGGTATATGATGGAACTGCATAGACCAGGGAATTGGGAGTTGAACATCAGGTGTTACATTCAGTTACATAAAAAACAAACTTTTGGGTAAATTGCAGAGTCAATTTGAAATGGCGGAAAAAAATTAAAAGATGTAAACGACAGGGTTAACATAAGTAAGACAAGAAAAGACTCAAATAGATGCATCATATTAACATTCTAAAACTGTGGAAAGAAATGCATACCTCTGCTGTTAGCTTAATGATAGAAATGATTGAAGAAAGAGAAGTAACCTCTGTGCTTGCAGTGCAGTTAGAAGACACACTGTCCAAGGCACAGAAACAAGAAGTAAGGGAGCTTCTCTTAAGAAGCAAGGACATGTTTTCAGAACTACCTGACAGAACACACCTGATTCCTTACTGATATAATTGTAGGAAACAAGGTTAACTTAAAACCTTACAGAATACTGGATCTACAGAGAAAGTCTGTGTAAGAGGAAGTATAAAAATGCTTAAGGGAAGGGGTGACGGGCAGAGTCCAAATGGAAGCAGAACAGACCCATAATTTTAGTTTTAAAGCCTGATGGAACAATCCAAGTTCTGTAAGGCTTAATGGAAGCAGGGCAGCATTTGAGAATTTGACAGTTACCCTCGATTTAGAGAGTGATACCACAGTGCCTTAATTAGTATGAGAGGAGACATAGTAAGACTGTGAAAGGCAAGACTACATTAGATTTAACAAAGGGTTGTTTCACAAATCCATGTAGCTGTTGACGTAAGAGAAAAGCTGGATTTTTCAACACCGGGGGGTTATGCTGTCTACATGGTGCCTTTGTTACCTTTTGATAGTTAATAAACAAAGTCTAAAAATCCCATGTTGGATGCACTGTGACTTAACTAGATACTGTCATAGTATACTCATGTTTCCAGGAGCAACTTAGTAATGGTGCAAGTATGATATTTAGGATATGCAATTGGTAGGGGAATTGCTTGTCTCCAGAAAGAAAACTTGAAGCATTAAGAACCTGGACTGTTGCACGTACTAAGAAACAATTAAGAGCATTCTTTGACTTAAATTTGTACCCCATTTTTTCATCTTTAGCATTCTCTCTTACAGACTTGTCAAAAGTTTAGATGCCTTTAAATAAAATTGCTACGAGGGGTAGAATATGGTTTTAAATAAGTGAAGGAAGCCTTGCATTCAAAAATTGATTTCATTAAACTTCCTTGGCAATGACTTTACATTGGTCACAGACCATGCCACCCCCCCGCCCCCAAAAAATGTGGCTACATAAACAGCCAAACATCACAATAAAGGTGGTCTTTGTAAGGTTCGTATCCTATGCATTGAGTTGAAGACAATGGGGTTTCAAGCTGGGCTGGGGGGTCATATGTAACATAGTGGGGGTGGTTCTTGCCCAGAGTTTATAAAACCTAAAGTGACACAATACAGATAACACTGGTGTATGTTGAGGATTGTTGTAGATGGTATAAATAGTATTGTTTAAGACAGCTCGAAAAGCTTTACAATGGGATTGTTAAAAAGGTGTATAAGACAAAGCCTATGGCCATGTTAGTTAAATAAGTTGACTATTTAATGTAGCAGGAGATTGTGCTCGGAACAGTGGTGCAGGGGAGTGCTGAAGGAATAACCTGAACAAGCATGGATATTTTCCATGAGGTATACAGAAAAGAATGAAGCTGATGAAAGCACCCTCAGAGACTGTGTTAAAACTTCCATAGGATTTTTGTTTTTTCTTTGTGTGACTAACAGAAAAGGTTCTTTATAGTTTCATTGTCTGTCTTGTATATACAAGAAGACTCTGTACTAGTACATTTTTCTTGTGTTCAATAAGTCTGAATTATTTTATGTTCTAGTGTTCTCTGCTGCATTGTTTTATACTATATAACGTATATATGTCCATAAGACTCCCCACTGGCACAGCTATAGAGTGGGGTCCTTAGCCAGGGTCCCAACCCAAGTCCTCCTAGCACTCTCTCTGTCCAACCAGTGCTTCGTGTCCTGCCAAAGTAGATAACACACACATACACACTTTGAGATATGATTTTATATACAGCCACACAGACGGTCCTGGGGAAGGCTGGCACAGGTTCACTAGCTGTGCCCCTTCTGTCCAGGCTATAAGCTAGTACTCACTGCCACCAGGACCCTTACTTATCAGCTACTAAAAAGGCCCATACCAAAGGGTGTCCAATTATTACTGTGCAATATTATTATCCGAATGGTAAGTGTGACTGAGCAGCAAGACTTACTTGAGTGGCTTTGTACAATATCATTATATACATGGAAATGTACTCTAGAGCTTAAATTATCTCTTCACAAAACAGCCACAATTAAAAAGTTAAAAAATATTTAATAAATAATAAAAACATAAGACAGTACTTCTTACTACACAGCGCTAGTTAAGAGTTCAGAGATCACATAGAAATGCTTAAAGTAATCATTATAATAGTCTGACATCAGTACAGAAAACAACTAGTCTAATCCTTCCTATTTCCTCGCTATTTCTAAGAGAGACACTAAAGTCTAAGATTCTACTTGCATACCGACACAGGCAGAGTGCTGGTGAGTTGGATGTTCTCAAGACAAATGCAAAATGCCCTCTCTCCGTCTCTGAGAAAGTCATTTAAATTGATTATACATCCTACTGACTCATTTTAGATTACGTCATTCTTAACTATTCTCTGGTTCCCAGGGTAACAGGAACTCTACGTTAAAGTTTTTTAGTAAGTTTTTACCTGGTCAGGAAACTATAGCAATTAAAGACATTATATATATACAAAATCTAGCCAAGGCCATGGTGGTGCAGCGATTAGCGTTGTCACCTCACAGCAAGAGGTTCTTCCATTCGGTTCTCGGCTGGAGCGCCTTCTGTGTGGAGTCTGTATGTCCTCCCCGTGGTGGAGTGACACGTAAAGACATGCATGTAGGTGCGTGTGTGAATGGGCATGAATTCTTTTGAAGGTTGGACGTCGGGCTGGCAACTCTGCACCGTAAAAATCCACTGCCAATCATTAGCAGACCGGAGTTCAGCTGTGGCAACCCCCTAACCGGGAAAAGATGAAAGACATTACTTTATATATGTAAAATCTAGCAGTTAACTCTAGTCTCAAAACAATAGGAAGAATTCCTTCATCCAGACATCTCTGCTCCAAGTTTTGAGATCGAACAATTATACAATGCTTTACTTATCAGCTTTCCTCCAGCAGAGTGCAGTGTTACATTTTTGCAGTTCAACATCCAATAGTCTTTTTACATTTAAGATGACAAGCCTGTGGCTTATATTAATATTTACAAATGACAAAATTATCTACAAAATTCTATCTAGTTAGGCTGGCAGCCTTCACATGTCTTCACATTGAACATATGAATTTTGAGTTTCTAAAAACTCGATCAACTGATAGGAGGGACCCATGTAAAAAAATATATATATTTATGTGTGTGTATGTGTGTGTGTATGTGTGTGTGTGTATATATATATATATATATATATATATATATATATATATATATATATATATATATATGTGTGTGTATGTATATCTGTATGTATGTATGTGTATATATATATATATATATATATATATATATATATATATATATATATATATATATATATATATATATATATATACATATATATATATATATATATATATATATATGTGTGTATATATATATATATATATATATATATATATATATATATATATATATACATACATATATATATATATATATATATATATATATATATATATATATGTGTGTGTGTGTGTGTGTGTGTGTATGTCATATATATATATATATATATATATATATATATATATATATATATATATATATATATATATATATATAACATGTAGCTTTGTAACATAAGGTGGTGGTTCTCTGGGGTGAATGTCTAACAAGTATTAGCAGTTGAGCCAGACCAAAGCGTGTGCTTGTGTAACTGAATTTGGTAAGTGTTAAGGAAGGTAGCGTATGAGAAATTTCATGTATACAGACAATTAGAGACTGAGATAATACAGGCCCAGTGAGTAGGGACTGACTTGAGTTCCTATACTTTTGCTCAAGGCATCCTTTTCATGTCCAGAGTAATGATTGAAGTGAGCTAGCTCCTTCAGATGGAGCAGCTGAGAACCCATTATATACCACCCTCAAACAGATGGGCTAGTGGAATATTATAACAAAGCTTTGAAGTCCTTACTTTATAAAGCTATAGAGCAATACAAGAAAAATTGGGAGCAGCTGCTTCTATAACTTCTGTTCACTGTAACAGAATTACCTATATCCTCAAATGGCTTTACTCCCTTTTGAGTGATTTTTATGGCAGACTCTGCAAGGCTTGCTAGGAGCAGCAAAGGACACGTCTGAAAAAGCATAGTCCCTTTAAGAGTGTGATATGGTATAAGACAAAACTGAAGGATATGCAAGAGGTCTAATACTTATAGACCTAGTTCTGTGGCACAGAGAGATAAAACCCTTACTGTCTCCCAAATGACCAGTGTTTGACTGGATGCATGAGAGTTGGAGGGACCAAGTGGCAGAGGATGAGGAGTGGTTGATGCCAGATCACCTATCTCTGCATTAGCCAACTGCTGCAGCAAGAAGATACACGTGATCCCTCCTTAGCAAGAGGTGTGCCACTTACTCTGGATGTTGAGTGTGCGTGGAAGCATGCATGCATGTGCTTCTTGAGAAAGCTGTAGCAGTGCTCAAAAGCTTCTGATGGAGTGGAGATGGGATAGTCTGTAGGATCTGCAGATTGGCCTGCACTATAACACCAGTTTATTGGCTCCACTGGGGAACAGATGGGCTGCCAATGGAGGAACCAATGTATTGGTTGGGAGCAGGAATTGAAGTAATTGGCGTGATCCTGGTGAAAAAAAAATGAGCTCTGATGCTTATTGTCAAAGAAAATGTGAGAGAGCATGTGAAGCAAAACAGAAAGCATATACTAGATATGCTCATATTACAGTTTCAGGCAGCAGTTGAAATGCATATGTTTGTGCCCACTGATGAGAACAAATTTCATATTAAGTGTCAAGGGCCTTTTCAAGTAATAGAATAAATTAAGTAAATTTATAAAATGAGTCTTAACTGCACCTATCACATGCCTAGAGAGTGTTGACATATTTATTTTGCATGTCCCTCAGGGTTTTGTACCCCAGGTCATTTACTCCCATATAGATCATCACCACCATCCAAATTGTAGCTTGCTACAGATCACCCACCATGCCCCAGGATTCCCACTCCTCTTTTCTTGATGTACTGGAAAATATTAGGGTTCAACCAAACACCCTAATAATGGGCGATTTCAACTACCCCACCATTAACTGGGAAAACTACTCGTGTACCAACTCCTTCGCTCAACGCTTTCTGGAATTCATAAACTCCAATGCCCTGGATCAGCTTATCCACACCCCCACCAGGGGCAACAATATCCTAGATCTAGTCATTATCAATATGAGTGACCGCTGTTCCACACCTGAAGTCAACGCCTCATTGGTCCGATCCAACCATAAGCTAATTACCCTAGATATCCACATCCTGCCTCCACCCCCCCATTAAGGAAACCATGGTAAAAAAATTCTCCAAAGCCAACTTCATGCTTCTTAAGACAGAAGAGGTGAACTTCATGACACCCATGCAGATGGACAGTACAGTTACGACTACTGAATCCTACACAATTGCACTTTATAAGCACTTACATGAATGCAATCATGGATCGTGCTATCCAAACAGAACCAAGAAGCTATCCTTCAAAAAAGGAAGCCAATCTGGTGGTCCCCTGCCATAAACAAACTGTACAACAGAAGGAAGAAACTATTGCAAAAGAGAATAAAATCCCACGAGTGGAGGAGCTCCCTGGTCAGCCTCCATAAGAAGCTGCGATCCCTGATAAAATCCTCCAAAGCTAGTTATGAAAACAAAATCGCCACTGATTCTAAAGACAACCACAAAGCATTCTATAGCTATGTCAAGAATCTCAATGGCAACACTCAGATCTGCTCTGAGTTACAGCACAATGGCACTAAATATACAGACCCAACTGATATTGCCAACATCCTGGCAGATAGGTTCAGTACTAACTTTACCCCCCCTCTCACCCCCTAAAGAGCCCATCTCTGTATCGGAAGAATGCAAAGTTCCTGTAATCATGGCTGCACAGGTAAAATCCACACTCTCCAAAGCCAAGAACACAGCATCCATGGGACCAGTCAATATCTCAGGCTGCGTTCTACATCAACTAAAAAATGAACTGGCACCCCACCTAAGTACCATGTTCAATCATAGCCTCACCTCAGGATTTGTGCCTGTTGAGTGGTGCACAGCAACGGTTATCCCACTCCACAAGGGGGGAGCCACCACGGACCCTGGGAACTACCACTTATTAGCCTGATGAGCCTGGTCTGCAAGGCCATGGAACGTATCATCATGGAACTTATAAACAAAGACATTGGTGATCTCCAAACTCCGGATCCCACCCAGTTCGGGTTTGTAAAAGGCAGATCATGTCTCCTAAAGCTGATAGACTTCTTTGAAACAGTCACCAAAGCCGTAGACAAAGGGTAAGGTGGTTCATACAGCCTATCTAGATCTTGCCAAGGCTTTTGACACCATCCCCCACTCTGGAATTATAGATAAACTCACTAAACTAGGTATAAATCCCTATGTCACAAGATGGGTTGCCAACTGGCTCACTGACAGAACCCACACTGTGAAAGTAGCAGACCCCAAATCCGACTTCAGACCACTGACAAGTGGAGTACCACAGGGTTCAGTCCTTGGTCCTCTCCTGTTTGGTATCTTCTCTGAAGTACAAGCTAACACAGAAGGACTTTGGCTAACAAAGTTCACAGATGGCGGCAAACTAGAAGCCATAATTAAAACTCCTAATGATGTGGACATCCTACAAAAGGGCCTCACTGAGACAGAAGCCTGGTGTCAAAGCCATGGCCTCGAGCTCAATGCCAAAAAGTGCATTGTCATCCCCTTTGGTAAAATGTCTGTACCCATGAACTACAACATAGGTGTAGTCTACTTAACACCGAAAGTGTGATGAGACCTTGGGACACAGGTGGACAGTAGTCTCTCCTTTGATAATCACATCACCACAGTAGTCAGGAAATCCTTCTACGTGGCACACCTCATCACAAAATGTTTCTCATCCAGAAAAAAAAAGGTCATTGTTTCCCTAATCACTCATTAGACCCATTATGGAGTACGATGCCCCTTTTGTGGGATGTACCTCACAAGACATCCTACAACAACTGGAAAGGCCACAGAAATGCATCACAAAGAAGATTACCGGCCTCAAACAGATGCCCTATGCAGACCGTCAAAAAACTCCAGCTTTACTCCATCGCATATCGCCTACTCAGAGGAGATCTCTGCCTAACATACAAAGCTATGTCAAACCCAGAGCTGTTGGACATGCTTCACTTAAAGAAATCCCAATCCCTCCGTAGGGACCTAAACCTTGTCACCACAATAAACAGAACATGCCGGAGGGATAAATTCCTGTCCCAGAGACTTCCCATATTCTGGAATAAACTACCTATCTATATCAAACAAAGCTCCTCATTAGCACTCTTCAAGAAAAATCTTGATGATTGGATGGGAAATAGGAAATTCACCCTGGGGATCACCTCTGTGGCTCTGCTCGACAGTGGCACAGGAAAATAATTTTCTTGGGTGGCAAATGCCAGGGTACCTTTTTGGCTGGGCTTTTATAGGCCCCAGGGCCGATAGCCTAGTACCTACCTATGAACCATGTTATTCGTACTTGTCTTGGGGAAAGGATCCTGTTTGTGATCCCAACATTTGGAAGGCAGCAGACAAATCTATCCTTGTCCAGCCTGGTGAGTGAAGAGTCTCAATGCCTAGCACTTGAGTTGCCAATCACCAATACATTTTTTATCAGTGTTTTTGGCTTATGAGTTGAGGGAGTTCTGCTGAGGTCTGAGCTTACAAGTTCTAGGAGGCTTTGGCAAGGATTATTTTTACAGCTTTTGCATGTGATATTGTAGTGTGCTCTGTTTTGAAAATGTTGTGGTGGGTGATGTGAGGATGTGACTATGTGATGCCCACTGCATATTGTTTTGAGAGGGATGCTTCCATATTTGCTTACACCTCTCACAGACAGTTTCCTGTGTTTTGATAATAGTTCATTATTCGTGAGTATAAGGTAGTTATTACATTGCCTTAAGATACCAAATATTTTGAAGCTAGTGACTGAAGGGGAGTAAGTTTGATGGCCCTCCATAAATATTAGCTGACAAGGTGTATGAGGAGGCTCAGGGAAGGCTGTGGGGAGTACTATCTAATTAGTGTCAGCAGAATGACATGCATTGTGCTGATGCTCTCAGTGCAGCTATAAGTAGATCAGATCACTCAAGTTGAAGATACGTGCAAACTAATGCTGTCCTGGTAACAATCAAGCAGCTGTTAATCAGAGGAGCAATTGATGGCTAATTCTCCTCCTTTTTGGGTCTTGAACTTAATTACTACTGGGCTTTATGTGACCTTGCAAGCTAGGTCGTTCAGAATTTTGACTCTTGGAAGATTCTACTCTTGATGACTTCTCACCTCTGCTCATGAGATCTGTGACTTGGAGACTCTTATCTGTTATGGATCAATATTTGGTCTGTGACAAAAATTTGGTTCCTTTAGGATTACTCAATTTTTCATCCTAAAAATTGTTGGGGGGGGGGTGCAATCTTTAAACTAGACTATTAGATATCATATTTTCTTGCTGATGATCATATCCAGAAGAGAGAGGGAGAACTCTTCACAGCCTGGATGCACACCATCAGCTCAAGTTTTACCAGAAGAGGACATATGGTTTTAGGATGACAAATCTATATGTTTGCCTCCTGTTTTACATAGGAAGAGGATTGCATTAGCTATGCGGTAGCTAAGCAGAGCCTACAAAATAGACTGCTAACTTTTTTTCTTTTAGTAGGTAACTAATCACTCAATGGAAAATGCTACTGTCAAGTACTGTTGCATCACAAGTGGCTACTTACTTCTCCTGCTTCCTTCAAGAATGTTCCCATTGCAGATGTTTGAACTTGTAGCCACTTTATAGTTGGCTCTCAATATCATCATGCATTATTGGTTCCCAGAGTCAGGCTTCCTTTGGCATCACTGTGCATTAAGACTCATTTTTCTGATCCTTTGCCTTTTTGGCCATTCTGTAAATTCAGGCTTCCAGAGAGGCTTGATTGGGTAGTTCAAGTTAACAACTGCAGTAATTGAAAGATAGATGGCATCAACATGTACTCATTGGATAATCTTTGAGAATACTACAAAACTTCCTTCCCCACAAAAGCACTCCTCCTTGGATACATCTGCTTCCACATCCTGCATCTGCAAATGGATTTTTCAGTAAGTTGGAAAGTATGTAATGCAATATTCTTCTTATTTGTATGTGTCTTTCATATTGATTACATTGCACAATGTTGGGGGGCAAAGTGGGATGCTAAGAAACTGGGTGTACAGCTCTAGTCTGGGCGATAGTTGTATCCTCTGCTCCATGAAGTGCATGTCCCCAAAAGGGGTTCTGAAGAGATTTCAGAAATATTCTGAGTTAGGCACTTTTCACATATCCATTCTTAGTGACTAATTACTTGTTTGTTGCAACTCATGGCGTATGCTAAAGATGTTTCTAAGCATACACCTGACAAAATGTGAGCCTTTTAAATATCTACATGTATGTCTGCACAACAAAGAAACATTTATTTTTATATTTGAAGTATGAAATTACTTATTTTTTGAATAGGGGACAGAGAGTTGGCCTAATATGGTATCTAACTGTGGCAAAGGTGTTATCAGAATTGATAGATTTGGATCAGTGTGGTTTTGTGGAGGGAAGGCAAATATTTGACAACATTAATAGAACACTGATGATGCAAATGAAAGCAGAATGTAAGAAAATACCATTGTTGTTGGTGGGTCTTGATGCAGAGAAAGCATTTCACAGAGTAAGCTGGGACTTTATGAGCAGGGCAGCAGAAGCATTTGCATTCCCTTATACAGTAATAGGTCAATTAGGAGGATATTTGAGGGATCGGGTGCAGTATTAAAGTGGGAGGGTTGTCTCAGATAAAATGTCTGAACAGAGGAACCAGGCAGGGGTATCCTCTTTCCCCTTGCTTATTTGCATACTTGGAGCTGCTGGCAAAGAAAATAATGGACTCAGAAATTCCAGGATATAATTGGTATGGTAATCGAGAAAAGGTGGCTTTATTTGCAGATGATAATTTGTTCCTGCTAAATCAGAAAAGGACATCTCAGTGTTGTGGAACATTCTAAGACAGTTACAATTTTTGTTTAGCATTAATGAAGACAAAGCAAAGGCTGTAGATGTAAACTATGTACCCACACATGAATTGGTTTAGCAGTACCAATATTTATGGGGACACGATTAAATGAAGTATTAAGGAATGTGAGTTAAAAGGGATTCTGGTATGGCAACTAAGGATATGCAGGAAGAGACTAAGCAAAAGATAATATTGTGACAAAAGGAGGTACTACCAGCACAGCTAGCTGGAATTTTCTAAATAATTATGTCATTGGTAAATATTGAAATGATTTACGTATATAAAATGCTTGTGTTACCAATGTGTTAGGACTGTATGTCATGTGTATATCAAACTGCTTGTACAGATGTGTGTGTTGTGTGTGTGTGTATTGAAACAGTATTTGTAAAATGCTACTGTTTAAAATGGATCCACAGTGTGCCCTACTGGAAGAGAACAGAAATGTACATGCAAATGTAACTGTTTAAATGTATGTATTTTAATAGTGGAAACTGGAATACAGGTGGCTAAATTCAGTCCAGCAAACTTCAGAAAAATAACTGAAATTAAATTACTTTATGGCTAGGCCATAAAAGATGGTATCTTTCAGTTTTCAGTGCAGCAAGAGACACAATGTCTGTACTGGGAAACTTTCTGCAGGTCTTTAGGGTAAACTAATTACTAGTCTTGAGAGCATGGAGGAATGCAATTGTTTTATGACTTCCAGCATCTGCCAGAGATCTGTGGAGAAGCCCTTATCTGTATATTTTTATAGGTAGACGCTAAATACTGCCAGCTTCATCAGTGGTTGTTTTGCCTGAGAACTAGGAGTCAGATGACAAGAAGTGATGTCATTCTTCAAACTATCCTAGCAATAATATTTGAGATGTTATTTTGAGATGACTCTGAGTGAGACAGAGCATTCTGTGTTATGTCTTGGACCTGACAACAACAAGATCCATTCACCACACATCTGCCTTGCTCTAATGAAGTCACTTTCTAGGGAATAGTATAATTCTCTTAGATTCAATCAGGAATATAGTATAGCTTAGTTTTCTTTCTTTATTTGTGACTGTCCTGCAATGCTGTTTTCAGTATTTCTTTTAGTTTTGAATTCTGTCACTGTGAATATATATTTAGTATTGTGTTGTTCTTTTATTTATCATTAAATATATTTAAACATTTAATTGTGGATGATTTGTGTAGAGATATTTAAGTTTTGAGAGTACTTGCATATTTACTTGGTGACACTGTGGCCACTCCTAATAGCCTTGCTCTTTGTCAAACCATTTGTGTTAATATTACACAGTAAGATTGGACACCCTTTGTTAAGGGCCTTAAAGTAGCTGATAAGGAGTTGATTGGTGGCAGTGGAAACTACCGTATAGTCGGGGCAGAAGGGAGCAGGGACATGAAGCACTGGTTGAACGGAGAGGGTGCTGGAGGCCTTGGCTTGGTCACTCAGCTGCGATCTCAACTTTATAGCTCTGCCAGTGGGGAATCTTATTTGGGATATGGAGGAAGAGGGAGGAACCGGCCCCAGATTGACTGTGGTCTGTATGTGCTATTAAGGGAAATTGCACTTGATGCAGAAAGTTGCTTCTGGAAATACTGTGTATGTGCTTTTCATCCTCTCAATTAACGAATATGTTGAGCAGCTAGTCATGCTTTGGAAAATGTTGATTTATATCTGTATTTCTGTAAACAGAGCATTTTTTTTTGCCTCTCCAATATATACCAACCTAAGGCAATGCGATCTAAACAAGCTAGAGACTTGCTACAACAAAATTGCCAAATTCGCCAAAGGGGCATCCTACCCGTAGTCACCACTGTCTCTCACTTGCTGAACTGGGCTGGCTTGAACTCCCTCACCTCCTTCAATGGTATCAACTCTCACTCGCCCACAAACTAGTAAACCATCCACTAAATGTCCCATCCCTCCAGAATCTACTCCAACCCTATCGCACCACCAGACCAATAAGATCCAGCAACAAAAATCACTTGCAGATCACTAAAGCCAATAACTCTGCTGGTGAAGCACTATTCTCTTGCACCATAGCCAAATTATGGAACTCCCTCCCACCCACAATTACCTCCGTTCCATCATGCACCCACTTCAAAACGTTACTAAAAGGGCACCTAAAAACATGCTGGCTATGCCCTTGCAACTCCCACTCTAATATCACCCACCCCATCCAACCACTACCTTTCTTTCCACTCCACTAACTACCCTGATTATAGCAAGCTCAGATGCTCATAAACCTAGTACTTGTACAGCAGGAAATTATTTTAACATTTGTTAATGTCCGTTATGTACTTCACAGATAAAGATTCTAGTTGTCTACTGATGTACTATGTTCTTCATCTGTAAATATGTTGTAAGTAATGCTATGTAAATTGTTAATTGCTATGTAATCCAATGTAACTACTGTCTGCTTATTTTAACTGTGGAGCTTTTCTTCCCGGGCCTCCGCTGAAAATGGACCTACGTCCAGTCAGACACTCCTGGTCAACAAATATAAATAAATAAATAAATAAATAAATAAATTCTTTGTTTACTTTGTATGATAATTTAGCAGACCAGTACAGGGTAGGTAACTGCAATGAAATATGACAGCTTAATAGAAACGCACAGGGAGCTGCTAGGCTTTCGTCTAGTTGTATTTCACATAGACCTAGTGTGTAGGAGTTTCAAGTTCTCACACCTGTGAATCATCAGATAAAGCATGATTACTTCTTTAAGAGAGCTCAGTGTGACATTTGTCTCCTCCTGTTGAACTGACCCTGCAAAGACATTTTGTGCAGTGTTGACAGTAACATAATGCAGTGTTTATTAAACCAGGAAAAAACAAGGCAGACGTACTGTCATATTACTCCTGCCGATGGTGTTTCCTTACTTTTTTTTTGTAATTAAACTTAGCAGGTTCAATTTTTCCTAGAATTAATGAATGCATTCTTTTAAAGAAGTTTCAGTATCTTTTTTATTGTTTTAATTAGGTTTCATGTATTAGGCTCTGCAGATTAAACTCAGAAAAATCAGTGCCATACTTTAACAAGATACCTTTCTCCCAGAATTTTTTGCATAGAAATCCGATTAGTTTGTTTCAGATGTGGCCCACTTCTAGTAGTGCATGAGGTTGCTACAGGAACATAAAGTGGGAACCAATGCATAGGCAGAGAAAGTACTACAGATGTGATAGGCATATCTTAAGAACACAGCTGATACATAAATTGCTCTGTACATCTAGTGGTTGCAGTGATGTTGGGGGAGTGTGTTTGTGTGTGTGTGTGGGGGGGGGGGGGGTGCTCTACCCTAACCAAGCAATTGAAAGTTATAAAACTGACCAAGTTGGTCTTGTCTGCATAGGCTTACAATTATGTTGTCAACTAATTGCTGCCATAAAGTTTTGCAGCTGCTCTCACTAGGTTGTATGAGAGCCTTGTTTACCAGCATAACACCTTTCTGTATGTATAATAAACTTTTAAACTCTCTTCTGTGCCCTGTAAGGCATCTTGCAGTAGAACTTAATTCAAAATCAAGCTTTTTCTGTAGTCCCAGCAATATGCTGTCAACATCCCCATAGAGCACGTTATTAAGCTGATGCTATTGTGCTAAAGAAAACTACATATTGATTTATCTCTGCTATGATGCTTTGCTAGCAGTTCGAAATAAAAACTGAAAAGTGTGACAACACATTGAGAACTGATTTTTATTCACTTGAAAATGCCTGCTTGGATTTATTTTTATAGCAGGAATTGTATGTGAACCTGAGATTTAAAGTGCTATTCTTTCAGATGAACTGAGCTCTTTCATAATTTAGACTCAAGTGGGGCTAGTTTTACATTTAAATACTTGAGCTCTTACAAATAACTGCAAAGTACTCGTGTCATAGCTTTCAAGCTGTTTTGCTTTGAAGTGTCTCTCAAAATACAAAGGAAGCTTCCAGATTAAAGCACTTTATCATATCATGACCATAAGCCATGGTGGTGCAGCGGTAGCATTGTTGCCTCACAGCAAGAGGTTCTCCCGTTCGATTCTTGGCTGGAGCGCCTTCTGTGTGGAGTCTGTATGTCCTCCCCGCAGTCGAGTGGCGTTCAAAAGACATGCGTAGAATGGGCGTGCCTTTGTTGAAGGTTGGCCGTCGAGCTGGCACCTCGGCACCCGTAAAAAAAATCTACTGCCAATCATTAGCGGACTGGAGTTTTGCTGTGGCGACCCCTAATCGAGAAAAGCCGAAAGAAGAACTAACTAACATCATATCATGACCATAATGTTTATCAGGTTTATAATTATTTTCCATTGACTGAAGTCCTTTTTCATAAGTATTGTCTGGATTTTTGTTTTTCCAGACTTGCACTGAATATAGTGTATGTAGATCAGGATAGTTTAATTTGCCAGGAAACGTTACCCTTGCTTCATTGGTACCAAATGGAATGATTTACATAGTTCAACCCAATGCCCACCAGAATCATGGATTGAAATTGCTTTTTTGTTTATAAAACTGATATTTACTGTATATCTCTATCTCATTTTCTACTTCCCCTGCTTCTGTATTGTAATTTTTTATGATATTAGGTGCTTATTATAGATAATTACTGGGTTTGCAATCCAGGAGACAAATTTCCCAGTTGCAACAGGGCAGTGTCTCATTAAGTGACTTGCTCAGAATTGCACAATAGGTAAATGGAAGATAAAGAAGTCAAGCTCTGAAGTCCCTTGCTAACAAGGCAACACCTTGTTAACAATTCATAGCCTTAATTTCTTGCAATAACTGCCAGGGTATTACAGAACAATGGAATTCCATAGTAGCAATACCCAAACATGTATGATTTTATCCCACAATGAGGCACTATGTTTAGTCTGTCTACATATGCAGTTAACATCTTGTTCATGCTTTTAACTTCTCACTACCCGTATAAGCTGATCTTGCCCCTCCACATACAATCATATAGTGAGGACACATTTGCTGCCAGTTCGGTGTGTCTCTCTAACCCTGAATGATCCTCACCAGTGGCTTAATGAGGTAGTATTTTTGTGGCATTCTTCAGTCTCCATTCATGTTCATTTTTTCCCCTTTTTCAGATTTAATCTACCTTTAACCATCCTGAAGATAACGAGGAATACTGTTGCGTCTTCATTTGTTTTACAAAGTACGTACATCTCAAGTCTTTCATCATTATCTCTGTGTACAAGTCCAAGTGTCTGGATAACACTCTACTACCCATCTTCAGTAGTCATACATACCTCTTCCTTATCATACAACTAACACGTCTGTACATAATTTTGCACCTGACATCTCAGCAGTGCTCTATCCAGTGTTAGTATCACTTTCCTGCCCCTGAAATAATATACTTTATAGTATGTAAAAGTAAACATTGACACGGGACCCAAACTGGTGTTTATCATCAACAACTTTTGTTAAAGGACAAACGAAATTCTGGAGTCAATGCTTTCATTCTTAAGAGAATAACTTCACTGGGCAAAAGTTACTTGTGAAACATTAGGTTTAAATGCACTAAAACAGTCATTTGACTATTAAAACAACCAGTATATTGTATCAAAATTTAAACTTGCACCACCGCAAATAAATATCTAATTGACCACTATATAAAAATGCAGTTAATATTTCAAGGTCTCTTTCAAACATAGGTAGGAATTTACATTGGCTCACTTAGTGTTGATAAAAATTTTGTGTGGCTTCAAATCTGGATAAGAATTTGTACACTGTTTTATTTAATAGGCCAGTTTTCAATTAACTCAGTTAAGCACTCAAACAAAAAAAAGTATTTTATTTATTCTTGTTATAGTAAGGCCTGATCCTTGTATGAGTATGTCTGCTGTACTTGACTCCTTCAGAATCACTGGATTAGACTTCTTGGTGGGGAAGCCCAGATTTCTTGTTGACCGTCATGTTGACCACAGGTCCAACAAAGAGAATTCTCTCACCATTAACATGCTTCTTGTAATGATCCTAATTTTTGTCATTTTTAAATTATTTAACTCTTCAATTATCCCTTGACTTAGTTGCTCCATGATAAATATTGGTCATTAAAAGTCTGGACAGAAATGCCCCGTTATTGACAAAACACCAAATTTAGCACTTTCTGTGGTGTTAACTGTTTGACTTTATTTTGTATTCTTCCATCCATTTGGCCACTAATAACAAAACCTGTAATAAGATGAAAAGACAATACTTACCTTTTCAGAAGGGGAAATGTAGAAGTGAATTAAGTTGTACTGAAGCTGTATTGAGTTAAGAACAATGCAAGCAATTATTTTAAAATATACATTGACTTTTATTGCATTTGACATTTTTATTTAAAAGAAAATGTGAAACTATAAAATTTTACATTTGCTAATATGGGCATGCACTATTGTTTGAAAGTGAAACTAACACTGTTGTGTACACATCTGCAGTGTTTAAAACCTAATTCTCCTTGAAAATGCTACTGTAGCTTAAAGGATATTATCTTATTTCAGATTCCACCCCAAAAAGTATGCAGTTGTAGATACGAGAAGGCATCTTCCAAAATAAAAAAAACCTAACTTTGAAGCGGGTGTGTGTATGTAAATAAATATATAAATAATATGCACACACACAAATATCACATAATGAAACCTATTAACGAGGAAATGTCTTTCAGTCTTAAAGGTAGTAAATACTTTGCTTAAGGAAGAATAAATAAGAAAAAATAAGTTTATATATATATATATATATATATATATATATATATATATATATACATACACACACACACATATATATATATATATATATATATATATAATGTGTGTGTGTGTGTGTGTGTGTATGTTTGTATATATATATTTAATTTCATTTTAAAATGCATTTAATAAAAAAAACAAAAAACTGACGATTGTAAACACATTTCATAGAACGTGTTGTATACACTAACTATAACTCCAAAAGTGTCAACACTCCCCCACCTTACTTAAATATACTCATTCCACAGTCCCACAACTGGGGAAAAAGACCCTCACCAACTGAATCACTGCCAGTGCACAAACACAAACTTGTAAAGATGGAGGTACAGCTCAACAGTGGGCATTATATCAACACTAATTTGTGTTATAATTCCTGTGACCCAAAAGCACACCACAAGTGATTTTCTATAGCCTTACATGTTTTTCTATTAAATGTGATTCAGTCACTTTTGTGTTTCAGGTGGTATGTGTATCAGATCAGTTGTCATGGTTTTCTTTTTTGTGTATGTATTACATCAACTGAAACACACATTTGTAAGTATTTGTGTATGAATTTCTGTGTCACATACACAAAGTCATAGTGTGATCTAGCTCCCTGTCTATCTGTATAACTTTAGGTAAAAGTTCCACAAATACAAACAACCTAGAGGCAAAATGGATAATAAGGCTTAGAAGCGACTATGGGCATGGGTTGAATGACAGTGTGTCTGTTAATCCCAAGTTAAAAAGTAGACCTTTTTGCAGACAAAATAGATGTACTTTTCAGCACAGGCAAAATGGATAATAAGGCTTTGTGAAAAATTGTATATATTTGCATATACTTTAATGGTATTGACTTGTGCATGCTCACAGCATAATTAATGTGTGAAATGAGCTGTGTTTTGCAATATAAATATTTTTTACAATATTTATACTTTGTATGTCTTGCTCAAGCTGCCTTGGCCTCCTGCATAGAGTTAATTCTCTAGACTTAATCATGTGCAACAATTTTCATTATTACATTGAACTGTGATGTATTATTGTCACAAGATTTGTTGTACCATGTATGAGTTTGCATCTACTTTATAGTCTAGGTAGTGGCTGAAAGGGTTTTGTACTAGCCCAGTAACTTGGTCAACAAACAATAAATAGAATCAATAAATGCATTCTTTTAAATTGACGACCTGCCTACCCAAGCATTTATTTTGTCAGATGACATGAACTTTTACTGCTCTTGGTTACAAGGTAAATTGTGTCATCATTTGAGGAAACATTTAACATGAAAATACATAAAAAATAATTAAACATTGTATAAAAAAACTTGAGTCATAATATAGGATGCCCATTTTCTAAAGATAATAATTCCCTTCATGGTGGGCATTATATGTGAATAAAGGATTTTCTAGGGACATTCAGGCCCTCTGCCTGTGTCTTTGGGCATCAGAATGCCTTTGTTTGATTTAGTAATGCCCACCTTCTCTGGTGTTGCTGCTTATTTATCTGTTTTAAAGCAACTTTCCCTCGGTGATCATTGTAAACTTTGTAAAATCAGAACTAGTCCCCTGACAACAGTAGATATTCATAGACTGTAAATACCAGCATATGTCAAACTTTTTTACTTACAGACATCTTCAGTACTTACTTTCCCTAAAGATAACAAGGGTGCTATTTTGCTTGACGTGTACTGGATATTTGTTCCAGAGATGGGAGATAATGTTGGCTAAAGGGACTAAACATTCATCAACAGATGAAAAAGACACAGTATGATAGATTCATATTCCAAGTATGTGAGGAACCATTTTTTCTTTGAAGGAATAGATGGTCAAGAAATGTTGGATTTTTCATGTCTCAAAAGGCTAGCTATAGATTCCCACAAAGGGCTCTGTAAAGAGAGAAAGGGGGCTCATTATGTACACTGATAACTAACATTCTTGAGGACATTGACCTGCTTAGTTAGGAATCTCTGACAAATACATGACAAAAAAGGGCATTGTATTCAATAATAGGTCCGAAAAAACATGAGTAACGGGGAAATTAAATCTTATCTGAATAAAGTGGATATGCCTTTGGAAATTAAATGTGATAGTGGTGGTGAGTGTACCCAAGGGTGAGAGACTAGTGATTGGATCGGACTTCAATGGGCATGTTGGTGAAGTGAACAGAGGGGATGAGGAAGTGATGGGTAGGTATGGTGGTAAGGAGAGGAATGCAGAAGGTCAGATGATTGTGGATTTTGTGAAAAGGATGGACATGGCTGTGGTGAATACGTATTTTAAGAAGAGGGAGGAGCATAGGGTGATGTAAAAGAGTGGAGGAAGATGCACACAGGTGGATTATATCCTATGTAGGAGGGCCAGTCTGAAGGAGATTGGAGACTGTAAAGTGGTGACTGGGGAAAGTGTAGTTAAGCAGCATAGAATGGTGGTCTGCAGGATGATGTTGGTGATCAAGAAGTGGAGGAGGAGTGTGAAAGCAGTGCCAAGGATTAAATGGTGGAAGTTAAAAAGGGTGATTTGTGAGGTGGAGTTCAGGGAAGAGTTATGACCGGCACTGGATGGCAATGAAGAGTTACCGAATAGCTGGGTAACTACAGCAGAGCTAGTGAGGGAGACTGCTAGGAAGGTGCTTGGTGTGACATCTGGACAGAGGAAGGAGGACAAGGAGACATGGTGGAATGAGGAAGTACAGGAGAATATGCAGAGGAATAGGCTGGTGAAGAAGTGGGATTGTCAAAGAGATGAAGAAAGTAGACATGAGTGTAAGGAGATGAAGCACATGGCAAAGAGAGAGGTGGCTAAGGATAAGGCATATAGAGAGTTGTATGAGAGATTGGACACTAAAGAGGGAGAAAAGGACCTGTACCGATTGGCTAGACAGAGGGACAGAGCTGGGAAAGATGTGCAGCAGGTAAGGGTGATAAAGGATAGTGAGGGAAACGTACTCACAAGTGAGGAGAGTGTGTTGAGTAGATGGAAAGAGTGCTTTGAAGGGATGAATGAAGAGAATGAGAGAGAGAGAAGGCTGGATGATGTGGGGATAGTGAATCAGGAAGTGAAGCAGATTAGCAAGGAAGAAGTAAGGACAGCTGTGAAGAGGATGAAGAATGGAAAGGCTGTTGGCCCAGATGACATACCAGTGGAAGCATGGAGGTGCTTAGGAGAAATGGCAGTGGAATTTTTAACCAGATTGTTTAATGAAATTTTGGAAAGTCCGAGGATGCCTGAGGAGTGGAGAAAAAGTGTTTTGGTACCTATCTTTAAGAATAAGGGTGATGTGCAGAGCTGCATTAATTACAGAGGGATAAGATTGGTCAGTCACAGCTTGAAGTTATGGGAAAGAGTAGTGGAAGCTAGATTAAGAAGGGAGGTGATGATTTGTGATCAGCAGTATGGTTTCATGCCAGGAAAGAGCACTACAGATGCAATATTTGCTCAGAGAGTGTTGTTGGAGAAATACAGAGAAGGTCAGAAGGAGTTGTATTGTGTCTTTGTGGACTTAGAGAAAGCATATCACAGGGTTCCTAGAGAGGAGTTCTGGTATTGTATGAGGAAGTCGGGAGTGGCAGAGAAGTATGTAAGAGTGGTACAGGATATGTACAAGGGTAGTGTGACATTGGTGAGGACCGCAGTGGGAGTGACAGATACGTTTAACGTGGAGGTGAGATTACATCAAGGATCAGCTCTGAGCCCTTTCTTACTTATTTATTAACGATCTGCACTCTATCATTCCCAAAGCCACCTGCATACAATATGCAGACGACTCCACCCTGATCTGCTCCGACAGCTCCCTCGACAAACTCCAAGTTGCCACCCAAAACTGTTTTTCCCTAGTTGAAAAATGGTTCTTGGAACTAAAACTCTTACTTAACCCATCCAAAACCAAATTACTTCTGTTTTTCCCCACTTCTTCCACCCCCCAAGGAAATCAATCTCCTAGCTCCAACCACCCCATCTTTCACGTGACATCCAATAATGGGACCATAATTGACCCTGTCTCCCACACCAAACTACTTGGTGTGACCATAGACCACAAGCTTAAATTTGATACTCATATCAACCTGACCATTAAGTCGGTAAACAAGAAACTCGGGTCCATGTACAGAATTAAGAACTTCCTAACCCCACACACTAAATTAACCATTGCCCGGACTCACCTCCTTTCCACACTCCTCTATGCCTCCCCGATATTCTCCTTCCTTAATAAAAGAGAACTCAACAAACTATCTACAACCTATAACCACATAGCTAGATTTATAACAGGAATGCCCTATCGTACACACCACTGTAACAATCTCAGAACATTAGATTGGTTAGAACTACCTAACATTCTCAAACTCAATCAACTCATTGAGGCATTCAAAACAATCCACCATCCTGACAAAACCCCCGCTATGACCAAAATATTTATTCCCTACTCTAACCTTACATCCCTTAGATCTTCCAAAAGCCTACAAATTCAAACTATTAAATCTAACAATTCAGGAGGTGAAGCACTCTATGCTAATTCCATTGGAAAATCCTGGAATGCCCTCCCAAACAACCTAAGACACGAGACCTCACTCCACCAATTCAAAAAACAACTCAAAGATCTACTAAAATCTGAATGGTTATGCCCATGTTCTAATCCTGATTAATAGCAAACAGCCCACTACTATCTAATATCCATCCAATCCATAATGCAAGGGTCTTCATTTGTAGTTAGGATACTCAACTACCTAAGAATGTTTTACCTATTTAAATTATCTGTATAACCCTTTTAATTGCTCATTTGACTTTGAAAGTAATACTTTGTATTCTGATCTCCTGTTGTTTTATGTCATAACTACCCTCTATGGAGCTTTTCTCCCCGGGCCTCTACTGAAAATGGACATGTATCCAGTTGGACTAGCCCGGTCAACAAATGTAAAATAAATAAATAAAATAAAAAATTTGCAGTGGTGATGGACAGGTTGACAGATGAGATTAGACAGGAGGCCCCATGGACTATGATGTTTGCAGATGACATTGTGATATGTAGTGAGAGTAGGGACCAGGTTGAGGAGACCCTGGAGAGGTGGAGATATGCTTTAGAGAGGAGAGGAATGAAGGTCAGCAGGGCTAAAACGGAATATATGTGTGTAAATGAGAGGGAGGGTAGAGGAATGGTGAGGATGGGTAGAGGAATGGTGAGGATGTAGGGAGAAGAGTTGGTAAAGGTGGAAGTACTTGGGATCAACAGTTCAGAGAAATGGTGAGTGCGGAAGAGAGGTGAAGAAGAGAGTGCAGGCAGGGTGGAATGGGTGGAGAAGAGTGTCAGGAGTGATTTGTGACAGACTGGTACCAATAAGAGTGAAAGGGAAGGTCTACAAGAGGGTAGTGAGACCAGCTATGTTATATGGGTTGGAGACGGTAGCATTGTCGAAAAGGCAGGAGTCAGAGCTGGATGTGCAGAGTTAAAGATGTTAAGATTTGCACTGGGTGTGACTAGGATGGACAGGATTAGGAATCAGTATATTAGAGGGTCAGCTCAGGTTTGGACAGTTTGCAGACAAAGCAAGAGAGGCGAGATTGCGTTGGTTTGGACATGTGCTGAGGAGGGATGCTGGGTATATTGGGAAAAGGATGCTAAGGATGGAGCTGCCAGGTAAGAGGAAAAGAGGAAGGCCTAAGATGAGGTTTATGGATGTGGTGAGAGAGAGGACATGCAGGCGGTTGATGTGAAAGAGCATGATGCAGAGGACAGGAAGAAATGGAAACGGATGATCCGCTGTGGCGACCCCTAAAGGGAACAGCCGAAAGAAGATGATCATGAGTTACTAGGCATACAGGCTAGGAGACATTAAAGAACCTAGCCCAAATTTTCAGTTGCTTCAAAGCACTGTATGGTTAAGTGAGTTGCTCAAGGTCAAACAGTAGGCAAATGAAGGCTTTAGGAATCAAATCCTTTACCACAGACAGCAGCTTGTCCCCGTTTTATAGCCTTCTCCATCTATACCAACTGCCAGAATAACACCATAGCCCAGATAGAAGGCTTTCCAAATTACTGCAGAGACACAGTGGTCAAAAGATTAGGAAAAAGAATGCCTAGATCCTGTATTCCATTGTATGGCTGGAGGGATATGTCACCTGTATGGTATGGTTAAATGTGTTTTTTTTTTTTTTTTTTTTTTTTAACCAAAATGAACTGTATTATATATTTCATTTGAGACCATTGTCCATGCACCACATTTTAATAGATCTAACCTATACTGGAGCAGTTTTAAATTGATGGAAGATCAAATAACACCCAATTTACAGTCATCTGCAAAGTTTGATAACCATAGGCTAGTTGTATTAGACAAAGCTGTCAAATAGGAAAGGCCCAACACTGAATCCCAAGGTACACCACTGGAAAGTTGTTTGCTTTCAGAAGTGGCACCTGCAGCTGTAACCACATGGGTTCTGCCAGACAGCCAGTTAACTATCCACCTCAGAACATAAGAATTGATTTCAGATTTACAGAACTGTCAGTAATGCCTGATGAGGAATAGTGTCAAAGGCCTTGACCAGGTCCATATATCCATTATGCACTTTATGCAGTCCGTAATCACTATCCACTACTTTTGTGACTTTTTTCCAAAGAAATTAATGAAGTTAAATAGGTAGGGTCTTTGTATGACAAAGTCCAGTTGAAGAGAGTCCAGGGATGAGAGATGATCAATGTCAAAATGAGTGAGGTATGAGATGATACAATCCATAGCTTTATATATCCGGTTAGTGAGATTAATGGGTCTCTAATTACCAGGGTCTGTGGTTGGGCCGCCCTTAGATAACAGTATTACAAAGGCTGTTTTCTAGGCTTTGGGAAGATGAACAGTGGAAAAGATTAGATTAAAGAGGGTTAAGTAAGGGATTCAGGTAGGCCATATCTGGTACTGGTAATCAGGCAACCTAGTATGTTACCCTGGCCCATAGTTTACATGTATTGACTTTTGGGAGGGCTGAGAGGTCTTGTTCCACATAGTACTCAAACAAGGTGGTGGGATTGTCAAATGTGAGAATTGTCTGTGGGTGGAGTAACATTTGCACTAAATTTATCAACTAGGACATTTTATTTCCTTTAGATCAGAGTGGACAATGTTATTATGGACTAGCTCTGAATATTCTTGCGAGTTCTTAACTTCTTGACATATTAAATTTGTAGTTATTTTTGATTTTAGTGGTTATTTTGTATTCAGATTTAGCTTTGATGTTCCTGATGGTTAATTAGTTTGCTTAAGTGTGCTGTCAAGGTTGATAAAATGATACTTAGAAACATTACATCTTTTTTCTTTCTCTTGTTATATAATTTATTTAAACTAATATTCCACCATAGGAGGTTGTTTTTAAATTTTTCATTATATTAGGTGCTGGTGGAGACTACTATTTAAGTGGGAGTAGGGACTTATTTATCAAGGGCAACGACGAGCCTGGTCTGCAAGGCCATGAAACGTATCATCATGGAACTCGTAAACAAAGACATTGGTAACTTCCAAACTCTGGATCCCACCCAGTTCGGGTTTGTGAAAGGTAGATCATGCCTCCTGAACCTGATTTGACTTCTTTGAGGCAGTCACCAAAGCCGTAGATGATGGAAAGGTGGTTCACACAGCCTATCTTGACCTCACCAAGGGTTTCAACACCATCCCCCATTCTGGAATTATAGCTAAACTCACTAAACTAGGTATAAATCCCTACGTCACAAGATGGATTGCCAACGGTTTCAACACCATCCCCCATTCTGGAATTATAGCTAAACTTACTAAACTAGGTATAAATCCCTACGTCACAAGATGGATTGCCAACTGCCTCACTGACAGAACCCACACTGTAAAAGTTGCACACTCCAAATCTGTCCTCAAACCAGTGACAACTGGAGTACCACAGGGTTCAGTCCTGGGACCTCTCCTGTTTGGTATCTACTTCTCTGAAGTACAGGCTAACACAGAAGGCCTCTGGCTAATGAAGTTCGCAGATGACTGCAAACTAGGAGCCATAGTAGAGTCCCCAAATGATGTGGAAATCCTACAGAGGGGCCTCGCTGAGACAGATGCCTGGTGTCAGAGCCATGGCCTCAAGCTCAATGCCAAAAAGTGCATTGTCATCCCCTTTGGTAAAAACTCTGTGCTCATGAACTACTACATAGACAGCAGTCTATTTAACACCGAATGTGTGATAAGAGACCTTGGGACCCAGGTGGACAGTAGTCTGTCCTTTGATAGTCACATCTCCACAGTAGTCAGGAAGTCCTTCTACATGGCACACCTAATCATAAAAGGGTTCTCATCCAGGAAAAAAGAGGTCATTGTTCCACTCTATTTGACACTCATTAGACCCATTATAGAGTACAATGCCCCTTTTGGAATGTACCTCACAAGACATCTGCAGCAGCTGGAAAGACCACAGAAGTACCTCACAAAGAGGATTACTGGCCTCAAATAGATGCCTTACACTGACAGTCTCAAAAAACTCCAGCTTTACTCCGTAGCATATCGCCTACTCCAAGGTGATCTCTGCCTAACATATAAAGCTATGTCAAACCCAGAGCTGCTGGACATGCTACACCTAAATAAATCCCAATCCCTCCGAGCTACATGCTCTAGGGACTTAAACCTTGTCACCACAATAAACAGGACATGCTGGAGGGATAGATTCCTGTCCAAGAGACTTCCCATACTCTGGAACAGGCAACCCATCTATGTCAAGCAAAGTTCTTCATTAGCACTCTTCAAGAAAAGTCTTGATGAATGGATGGGAAATAGGAAATACATCCTGGGGATCACTTCTGTGTGTCTGCTCGACAGTGGCACAGGAAAATAACTTTGTTGGGTGGCATAAGCCAGGGAGCCTTGTTGGCTAGGCTTATGTAGGCCCTCGGGCCGATAGCCTAGTACCTACCTATGAACCTATAAATGATAACATACAGTGTGTAATAATTGGTCATGTTTGTGAGGCTAAGAACAATGCTATTGGGGACCCTAGTAGAATGATTATTTGTGCAAGGGAGTCAGCATATATAATGTCAAGGTGTATTGTTGATGCCAGCCATTGGCAATGCAGTTAAGCCATTTTAATGTTGGATAGTTGACGTTCCCCCCACTAGCATGGGGTTGGGTTTAATGTGGATTTCGGCTAAGATGTTAAGCTAGCCTTAACGCTGAGCAGGGGACATAGAGGGTGATCTGTAGCTACTTTGAAGAGATAATTACACTTTGTTAGAGTGATTTGGACATCTAGGAGTTCAGATTTGATGTCATGAGGAATCCTTTATGGGTGGAAATATCCTTGACAAATACAGGTACTTTTCTACAATTCCCAGTAGGTCTGAAAACATGTAGGATGAAAGTGAGTACTGTGTGAACTAATGGCAGAGAGCTTAGTCCTTATCCCTTATTTTGGCAAGGTAGTGTTCTTATAACTTCAGTGTAAGTTGATTTAGTGGAGGCATTTTCTGCTTGGATGATGTTGCTGAACATCATGATGGTTTTCTCATGGTACACCATAGCTCTCAACCTCTTGGCACAAAAAATCTGGACAAAGCTAAAAATAATGGGGGGACAGCCCCAAAAATAGGTACACATTTTAAGTATTGCTGTTATAAACTTAAAGTTGCTAGAATAAAAGGTCTTGTGTTACCATGCATTTTCTGAAGGACATGAAGTCTGAAACTCAAATGCCTGTCATTTAGTGAATTCAGTCCTCACTGATTTGCAACAAAAGTCCAGAAAATCAGATATTTTATGAAGAAAAGACCAAAAATATGAGGCAAAAATCTGGACATTCTATGAAAATTTGTACAGCTGAGAGGAATGTGGTACATCTGTGCTGATGGGTCCATACAAGAGATTACTCTGGTTTGCTTGTGTTGGCATTATTTTAGAGTACAGTGTTGCCATTTGGGTTTTCCTCAGCACTGAGAGTATTTACCATGGTGTTAGTCTGGATGGCTGAAGCCTTGCAGGAGAAGGATCTCCATGTATCCCATTGGGATTAGTGACATCTGGAAGTGTACTTGGAGAACCTAATCTTGTGTTTGCTGTCAGTGGAATGGCCATGATTTAGGAAAAGTTGGTCCTTTCTGATCACATTTTAAAGAATTGCCTTTATTGGTAAAGAGTTGTACACACTACATCCATGTGGCCCAGGAAGTCATCAGTTTGGTTCCTAGTTAAGGATGCTACACATGGTTTAGAAAAGGACCCTACTGTAACTTCTCATGTGATAGCCACTAGACTTTTCATTATGCTGTGTGTCTGAAGATGTCGGAGATGTGAACTATGAGTAAGGGGAACTATGAGATATCCGTAGTTTCCTAGCTGCTACACACTTATTGATCTCCTGGTAGTAGACCTAGGTCAGCTGGTCATGTAATGGTAGTTTCAATGAACCTTCAGGTGGTCTTCCCATTTCTTAAGCCAAGCACATCTCAAATCTTGATTGTAGATGCTTCACTAATGTGGTAGAGGAAGCTCATCTAGACTTTGCAATGCTTCATAGAATATGATCCCTTCATCAGAGAGGACCTCACATCAACCAACTACAGGCCACGTCCTCCTAACCCTTGGATGGAAAGCTAAATTCGGAGCCCATCTTAATTTGGTCTGACAAATAATCTGTCATATGAAACTCTGTAAACAGATAAGGGGCATATGGTCATATCCTCTCTACAGAAAGGAGTGAACAAAAGCTAGAGGGCTACTGCTCGCTTAGCAGTTCATATCCAAAGTGAAGAGAATGTACTGAAGTACTTTCTTATCCACTTCATCTTGTATTTCATGGAGCTGTAATTTTAGAAGCAGTGCCTAGAAAGGATTTTCCTGAAGTGGGGCACTCCAGAGGTTGATGTGTTTAATGATCTGAAGCACGTGACTCTCTCCCTTACACTGCATGCATCATGGTAAGGAAGAGCAAGTAGCGGACATGTTCTCATTTGCTTTTCAAAGAAGATTCATTTACAGCTGCCTTTAATTACTAGTGATCCCACATATCACAAAGCTCCGAACCGAACACCAGAGTGAATTCTTGTTGCCTGATGTTTGCTAAGAAGGGTGTGGCTTCAAACTTCTATGTTCTAATGTTACAGAAGTCTCTTAATTAACTAAGGGGGTCTCTACAACCAGTTTTTGCTCTAGATCCTGATTCTGTCACATTTTCTAGCTGAAATTTTGGAAGTGCTTGAGGCTATTAGGTAGCCAGACTTGCTCTGCCAAGTGGAGGATGTTCTCCTGTGGTTGGAGTGACACGTAATGTCACCCAAGCTGGTTAGACTACAGGCCATTCGGAAGTGCCTCAAGTACTACTGTGGACCATTATTCCATGGTTGAGGCGCATATATCTGCTCTTTCTGTTGTAGTCTTGTGGATATCAGGACTGTGGCACATTAGCTGGTCAAGCAGTTCCTTAAAGGCAGCTACATTTTCTCTTGTGAATGAAGAAACAATTTCCCTCTATGACATCTGAACTTCATGAATGACGTGCTTGCCATCTCTTATTTGAAGCTGGTTAAATTTCTCTTTTGGAAAATACCTTTCTTGATAGCTACCTTTACATTTGACAGGATATTGTAACTGATGACATTCCTGTGAAGACAAATATGAGGGTGTCTCTTAAGACTGACTCACCGTGAAAGTAGTTTCTGATTTGCCCCTCTACCAGTCCATGCAGCTTTTCATTTTTTTTCCTGGGGCAGAAGCTACAGCAGATGCACCCCTTTGCAGTTTGGATGATTGCTGTTAGTTTAGCTTTTACCTTAAGAGGCTGAATGAGTTTAGGAAGATAATCAGCTGATCTTCACCTGTGCTCTGAAGAAGGAAGGGCTCACAGTTAACAGACAAAGCCCCTTCCTTATCTTTTTATCAGTGGGCAAAAGCACCCACTCTTGGATTAGCAAGTAAATTATTGTGTATGAAACAACATGCAGTATTCTGCTGCAAACTGTTTTGGATGACCTGATGTCTAAAACTAGAAAAGAATGCATGAGCTGTAGCTAGCACCTCACAACTCACCTGGCTGTTAAGGAGCTACAGGTCTGATGTTGAGCTCCACAACTTGAGCAGGAAAAGAAAAAGCTGCTCTGCTTCGAAAAACTGTAGCAAGCACTATTTCCTTACTTGAATTTAGAAATCCTAGTATGGAAATGAATGTACCACCAGCTGAGGGGCAACAGCTGATCATTCCCTTGCACTGGAGGTGGCTGCCTCCTTTGCCCACCCTGTCTGTGCATCTGTAGTATGTTTTTGGCATGTGGATGGAAACTACAGTACCCTGAAAAAATCACACAGATGTGAATAGAGTATACAAACTGTGAACACACTAACCCAGGGTGAGAACAGAACCCAAGGTCATTCAGCTGTGGCAAGCATAGAAGTCACAACTTGCCATGGTTGTAGCTTTTTTTCTTTGCACATACAGACATTTGATCACTGCAAGGCTGATATTGTAAGCCCAGATTATTCATAACTCCTTACAGCTTTTGTTCCATTCATTTGCAATGATAAGAGGGACTTGGAATTTGTATGTGACATCACAGTATCTGTGTGACACCTATGATTACATGTGACATCATGGTTGTATTGTATGACACCGTTATCCGTAATACCTATGAATACATGTGATAGCACAGTCTGTTTTATTGTGTGGCACTATTTGTGTGACACCTAAGCTTGCGTGACATTACAGTATCTGTTTTATAATGTGGTACTGTTTGTGAGTTAAGATAACCGGTATGTGGAGAGATGACGAATAGGTGGGATAAGGGCATCATGACTGTGTTGGAGAGGGCATAGGATTTATAATAACATGGATCTGTAAATCTGACATTGTTGACTTATTCCTTTTCAAGCATGTGCACAAATCCTAGAAAAATGCTTATTGCTTTAAATGCACACACAACCCTACTGTCAGTTTCCGAACATTAGAATGATTGATGCTTTTGCAGAGGTTTAATGTATCTTTGCATTTTCCCTAGTTTGCAGCTTTTGATATATTGGCCAGTAAAGTGTGGAAGAGGAGTAGAAGAACAAAAGCATGTTTACTTTTAAGTAAGTGTTTTAATACAGAAACAGAGTGTATGTATTACTGTTTATAGCTATAACAATAAATATAATATATATATATATATATATATATATATATATATATATATATATATATATATAATGTATGGGATCCATTTACTACATCGCATTTACTTTTCAGTGAAACCTAAATTTGCGAGTGCACTTCCGCGAAAGTGCATTTTGTCGAAAATGCACTTTCATGTGAAGATAAAAATAAAAGGAAAAAAAGAAATAGATTACATGCAAACTGCGTGTTTTTTAGTTGTACATCGTTTAGTGTTGATGTACAATTAAGCAAACTAGTGCTGAGATCGTGGTACAGTGCAGATAAGGGAATATTCCCTTTTCCCCACTGTAGTGCCATCTCGGAGTGAAAATATTAAAGTAGGGGGAATGCCCCCACATGGCGCTGCAGGGGGGCTTGCCCCCCCTGCAAAAGATGTTTTTTGTGTGCTTTTTTTTTGGGTTAGCTGATCTGGTGACTATACTTCAGTGAAAGTGCAGTTTCGTTGGAGTGCACTTTCGCTGAAGTGAGGATCTACTTTTCTTTTTTGGACAAGTGTAATTTCAATGAAGAAAAGTAGATCCATACACACACATATATATATATATATATATATATATATATATATATATATATATATATATTGGATTTGATGAAGTTCTGACAAACCATAAATCATGTTTACTTTCCATTCTTATTAAAAATAAGTAATCTGTGTCACAGATCTTACATTAGAATATTTGACAACGGTATATTTTAATAATTCAAATACCAGTATCAAGAGTAACCATTCCTGTGCAATTAGTTTTCCCTTTTTGTGTTTTATATCTATAAACACATGCACATATGGTTAGAGCACCCATAGATTCAGAATGTTTTTAATTGCTTCAATTGTTTTCTTCATTTTGATACCAGGCTACCTGATGAGACCAATAGTTTTACAGCTTATATGGTAAAAGGTTAATAGAAACAACCCATTAATAAATAATTATGTCTCTTAAAATAAGTCTCGATAAAGTAACAGCCCACTGTTTAGTGCCTGAACTGGAGAGCAGTAACATAAGGTTGACAGGGTCTCAGGCATCCTTATGCTGTACCTCCCCCTGCTTTGTAAGTTGACGTGTCCACAGCAGGGTAGCGTATGTCATCAAAAAAACCCACCAGAGTCCTTGAGGAGATTTAGAAATGTTGGCAAGGATTGTTTAAGCTTGGAACACAGCTGACAAAGCAGTAAACAATACTGCAGTTTTTCTAGGCTCATTTGAAGGTGATTTCTAATGTGCTGCAGTGACAGACTGATGCGGTTGGTTCAGTGTTACATTATTACTAGATGGTGATAACCTCGCACTGAAACGCATTAAAAGTCATTTCATTAGGAACAGGATGTAAGTAGTTGCTAGTTATAGCGACAGAAGGCCAGCTTTGGTTTCCAGCTGACAAGAGTTAAATTACAGGACCAGTAAAATTTATGCCTGGCAGATTAGCAACGATCAAGCTTTTAAAATTAGTAGTTACATAAAAACATGTTTGGAAAAAGTCTTTACAGTCTCAGCAAGCATAGAAGTCCAGCTGTTAGAGTCTCGAAGCAGCACTGATACATAAAATTCCTAAATTTGTTCTATTTCACTTCACATTTTACAAAAAATTGTGATTCTGTAAGTTTGTCAGCTACTTACTTCATGTGTATTTCCGTGTAGTCAAATGTTTAGTTTTTATATCTTTATTATATGTGGATATCTCTAGCCAAGATAAGTGTGTGTATCAGTCACATAAAAATGAGAAGGATTTGTATAGTTCTTAAATATGCATTTGTGCTTTGAGGTCCCTCTCCAATAACATAGGGGTGGGGGAGGAGTTGCAATCATATGTTCTCTATTTTCTGAGAGAAACACCACAACAATTCTTTCTTTCTATTTCTGACTCTTCTGGTTCAGAACTGCTGAACATTGTGTATTCTTCAAAAACGTAGTCTATTAGTCAACAACATGACAGTGACTCTAGGATCAGGACAGCCATCCTCTTTCTTTCAAGTTCCTGCTTACAGAGATACATAAAAGCTCATGACAGCTTATCTTTACTGTGTGCATAATTTGCCTTAATTCATTAGAGGAAAATATTTCCTTTCAAAGGAGCACAGAATGAGAAAGAGACCACCGATGGACGTGGATAATAACTGAAGAATAAAATGAAGACCAAACATAAATCTAGGAAGACATACACAGCATCAGAATTGTGAGTGCTACATGGTATTTATATCACACTCATAAAAAGCATTAAAAGAGGTTATAATATCTAAAATAAAATACTTAAAAGCAAAACTATTATTGTGGGTTGTTCTGGTTCAAAATGAACCATCTCACTGTTAGAAACTCCTGGGTTCTGGCTAGTGTGATTCTCAAACAATTTGGAAATATATTGCTGATTGAGTATATTTCTTGGCATTTTAACCTTTCAGAGTTCTGCATTGTCTTAATTTTGTCTGACTTAATTGTTTTATATATTTTCTGGCATTGTTTTCTGTTCCCATCTGTCCTGAAACTGTTTTTCCCATTCCCCCACCCTATTCTTGTGGAGTTGTTATAGCTGGTGGCTTTACAGTTGCCCGCACCTACTTTAAATTTGATCTGGGACACCCCTCCCAGTCAGGTGTTCACTCTACTTAATACAGAGAGAATATGTGAGAAGGCCAACCTACTTAGGTTCTTAACCTCTGCTCCTCCTTCCTCTCTCCTTGCACTTTACTAAAAAAAAAAAAAAAAAAAAAATTGCACTTTATTTTGCTTTTGCCTCTTCCTAAAAGTACTCAATTGTATTTATTCTGCTGCATTTATTACTGTTTGGTAGTAGCCTGATTAAATTGTAACTGTTATTCTAAGGCCCTTGGTTTAAGCACTTGGGCTTCAAACCAGTTGTTTTACATTAAGAAGGTTGTGGCAGAACAGGTAGCTTACATCCTTCTAAATTGGGAATTGCTGATTGCAGGATTGGTGTCTGTTATTCTAAAATTGTATGAATTAGTTCTGGTTTAAGCACTTGGGCTTCAGGCCAGTTATTTTACATTAAGAAGTTTTGTGGTCTGCACTCTTGTGGTAGGAGAGGTTAGATTCTGCCCTTCTGAGCTGGGAATTTCTGTTTAAAGGATTATTGTGGCTGCTTATTTGAACTGTTTTTTTCTGAAGTTGGTGCACCTTGTTTGCTGTAGCATAGACTAGATTCAGGCATGCTGAATCTAGCTTTGTTTGTATAAATTGAGCATTAATCCAGGCCATCTTTTTTGGAGACTGTTCCCCTTCACCCTAGTGGCAGGAGTGTGCAGTTAAAATTGTTTGATTGAAGACTACTGGAACAGGGCTCAGTTTTCTAGCTTTTTTACTGGTTAATTGGGTAATTTGTTTAAATCAATTTGCTCATTTTCTATTGTTATACATATAAAAAAAACTGCACTTTATTCATCTGCTTTTACTGTATTTGTGTTTCTTCCTACTTTATTGCATTTATTCTATTGCATCTATTACTGCTTGTTAGTAGCCTGATTAAATTGTAACTGTTATTCTAAGCCTTTGGTTGAAGCACTTGGGCTTCAGACCAGTTGTTTTACATTTAAGAAGGTTTGTGGCCTGCACTGTTGTGGCAGGACAGGTAGCTTACATCCTTCTAAGTTGGGAGTTGCTGATTGAAGGCTTAGTGTCTGTTATTCTAAGAGTGTATTAGTTCTGGTTTAAGCACTTGGGCTTTCGACCAGTTATTTTACATTAAGAAGGTGTGGTCTGCACTTTTGTGGGAGGAGAGGGTATTTTCTGCCCTGCTAAGCTGGAAGTTTCTGGTTAAAGGCTTTATTGTGCCTGCTTATTTGAACTGTTTCTTTCTGAAATTGGCACGCCTTGTTTGCTGTAGCGTAAACTAAATTCAGACCTGCTGAATCTAGCTTTGTTTGTATAACTTGAGCACTAATCCAGACCATCTTTTTTGGAGAAGGTTCCCCTGCACCCTAGTGGCAGGAGTGTGCAGTTAGAACTTGTCTGATCGAAGATTGCAGGAATGGGGCTCTGTTTTTAGCCTTTTATTGGTTAATTTGTTTAAATCAGTTTGCTCATTTGCTACTATTATATATTAAAAAAAAAAAAAAATATATATATATATACATATACATATACATATATATATATATATATACACACACACACACACACACACACATGTATATATATATATATATATATATATATATATATATATATATATATATACACATATATATATATATATATATATATATATATATATATATATATATGCACTTTATGCATCGCCGCTTAGCTAGGGTTAAACTGTTCCTGGCACCATACAGTCTGCTCTTCAAATTTTCCCTTAGAACTAGCCATTTTTTAAGTTTTAGCACTCAAATCAGTTTCTTTGAGCTCAGCACTTGTTCAGAACTTGTAACCGCTAAATAAGCTACAAATTACTACAGCACTCAACTTTCCTCACTAGAGGAAAACAGTTTTTAGTACTTAATAAATAAGCACCTATCCAGGCATGTCTATGGGTCAGCTCCCAGTGTTTTCTCTTGTTTGCCTGATGAATCTGGGCATCTTGGGGAAATGCAGCAATTGCCTCATACACAGACAACCCTCTCCTCCTATGACCCAACACTACAACCTGTGAGAGATGCATTTATATAGCCAAACTGGAAGCAAAGCTCTCTTCACCCAAGACTGGACTAGACAGTCAAGATTAGAAGGTAAACACTTGCACCACACCACACCCATCACATAGTCCCTTAAAACCTACACCACCAAAATACACACACAGCAACACAAAACATACACCTATATTCGCGGATGCTCTCAATAAAAAATTTGCTCAAGCAACAGAGACCTCTAAAGCATAAACACATGCAGCCTCCACCCCCCCCCAACACAACCCAAATGGCACATAGCCCACCAACTCAGTATGCCACTCAACCTCAGCCCATAAGGCATGACAACGTACCCAACACTCTAGTCATAGGTGACTCTATAGTCAGGCACACTGATGTTCCACTCACCAGGCTAAACAAGGAGAAAGTTGCTGTCTGCTGCCTGTCAGGTGCCAGGATCCGCTACATAATGCACTCACTCAGGTCACTCCACAACAAGTACAAATATGACTCTATCGTTGTCCATGTTGGTGTGAATGACCTGAGACGTACCTCCCTGGACTACATGAAAAGAGACATGGAGGAGCTCTCCGATCTTGTAGCCCATGCAGGTATGACCCTAGCCCTGAGTAGCATCCTGCCATCACCCAGAGTCCTACCACAGTACAAGGACAAAATGATTGACTCCAACAATTGGCTAAGCTTCTGGTGTCATTCTAAGGGGATACAGTATCTGTCTCCCTGGGATGACATGATCGACAGACCACGATGCTTTGCCAGAGATGGCCTGTACCTGTCACCCTTGGGATTCCGGATACTGGCCAAAGCTCTTGCCACCCCTATAGTGCCTTTTTTAGGCAAGGTTCAACTGACAAATTCACCACCATAACAGGTACAAGCAAGCAAAATTTGAGGGTAATGCTACTCAATGCTAGAAGTCTAAACCTCAAAATGCATTCACTCGAGGCACTCCTTAAAATGGAGAATATCAACATATTATAAATATATATATATAAATATCAACATGGCGTGTCCATATTCATTAAGGATATCCACACCTCCAGGCTAGCTGCTCAGCATAATGCTTCCAAGATTATCCAAGTGCAACTAACTCTGGGCAAGACCGCAATCCAAATTGTAACTTGCTACAGATCCCCCACTATGCCCCAGGGTTCCCACTCCTCATTTCTTGATACACTGGAAAATATTAGGGTATAACCCAACACCCTAATAATGGGTGATTTTAACTACCCCCCATTAATTGGGAAAACTACTCGTGTACCAACTCTTTTGATCAACGTTTTCTGAAATTCATAAATTCCAACACCTTGGATCAACTTATCCACACCTCACCAGGGGCAAAAATATTCTAGACCTGGTCATTACCAACATGGGCGACTGATGTTCCACACCAGAGGTCAATTCCTCATTGGTCAGATCCGACAACAAGCTAGTCAGCCTAGACATCCACATCCCGCCCCCAACCCCCCATTAGGGAAACCACCATAAAGAATTTCTCCAAAGCCAACTTCACGCTTTTTAAGACAGAAGTGGCAAACTTCACAACACCCATGCAGACGGACAATAGAGGTACCAAATGGACCAAGCAAACTAGTAAAACAAAATAAAACCGACCAGCACCAAAAAGTTAACAGTTTATTGGGTAAGGCGAAAGTATAAAATCCACTAAGCACTTTCACTCACTCACTATCCTGGGCATCTATAATCCCGTGACTTTACAGAAATACAATTAATAAAAACACCCCCTTGTGGCCAATAAAAATTCATCAATCAAATGTTTGTGTTGATTATTTACATTAGTTGCTAAATGTTGTTAAAAACAGCCAAAAAACACCTAAATACATGTGGCAATAAATAAAAATGAATACATCCTCTGAATAATTAACATGATTAAAATGTTAATAAACTGTGTAAAAAGGGAACTTGATGATCAACAAGTAACCATAAAAATACATAGGAAATGTAAGAGGCTTACTACGTTTAAACCAGCTATGATTTATGTTTTAATATACTGGATATGGAAATGTGTTCATTTATACCAAGAGTGCTAGAAGCATTAAGTCTTAATTGCCACAAACACTCCGTAACTTCTAAAAGATTTTTGTCATCGCCATCCTTCACATTGTAGGGAATTCTGTCAATAATAAAAAATATAAATCTTTTAAAGTCATTACAGTTTTGACTGTGTATAAAAAGGGGGACTAGTGGCTTTTTTTGTTCCTAATGTCCCTGACATGCTCCAAAATGCGTGTCCTTAATTTCCTTATAGTTTTTCCTACATAAAATGTGGTACAGTTGAGACGAGTAGCAATGTAAACAACCATCTTAGTGTTGCAGTTACCAAAACTGGGGCATCGAATAGTTCTCTTATAATTTTGTACTGCAACATAGGGTCCATCATTGATGTATTTACACGTAGTACATAAGCCACATTTACTCATCCTGGACATTTTATATATATATATATATATATATATATATTATATATATATATATATATATATATATATATATATATATATATATATATATATATATATATATATATATATATATATATATGTGTATGTATGTGTGTGTGTGTGTGTGCATATATAATATATATATATATATATATATATATTATATATATACATATATATATGTATATATACATATATATATATATATTTATATATATAATATATATATATATATATATATATATTATATATGTATATATATATATATATATATAAATATAAAATCATGTTAATTATTTAGAGGATGTATCAATTTTTATTTATTGTCACATGTGTTTAGGTGTTTTTTGGCTTTTAGGCTGTTTTTAACAACATTTAGCAACTAATGTAAATAATTAACACATACTTGAGTGATGCATTTTTATTGGCCACAAGGGGGTGTTTTTATTAATTGTATTTCTATAAAGTCATGGGATTACAGAATGTTTATTCCACTCTGATGATGCCCAGGATAGTGAGTGAGTGAAAGCGCTTGGTGGACAATAGAGGTACGACTGCTGAATCCTACACAAATGCACTTTATAAGCACTTACACATGTGCATGTATCATGCTATCCCTGACAGAACCAAGATGCTGTCCTCCAAAAAAAGAAAGCCTATCTGGTGGTCTTCTGCCATAAACAAACTCTACAACAAAAGAAAGAAACTGTTATAAAAAAGAGTAAAATCCCACGACTGGAAGAACTCCTTGGTCAGCCTCCGTAAGAAGCTGAGATCCCTCATAAAATCCTCCGAAGCTAGTTATGAAAACAAAATCACCACTGATTGTAAAGACAACCACAAAGCATTCTATAGCTATGTCAAGAATCTCAATGGCAACACTCAGATCTGCTCTGAGTTACAGCACAATGGCACTAAATATACAGAAACAACTGATATTGGCAACATCCTGGCAGGTTCAGTGCTAACTTTACCCCCCCCTCACCCCCTAAAGGGCCCATCTCTATAACAGAAGAATGCAGTGTTCCTGTAATCACAGCTGTGCAGGTAAAAACCACACTCTCCAAAGCCAAAAACGCAGCTTCCATGGGACCGGACAACATCCCAGGCTGCATTCTACATGACCTACAGAATGAACTGGCACCCCACCTAAGCACTATAGGCAATCATAGCCTCACATCAGGCTTTGTGCCACTGAATGGCACACAGCGACGGTTATCCCACTCCACAGAGATGGAGCCACCACAGACCCTGGGAACTACCACCCCATTAGCCTAACGAGTCTGGTCTGCAAGGCCATGGAATGTATCATCATAGAACTCATAAACAAAGACATTGGTAATCTCCATACTCTGGACCCCACCCACTTCAGGTTTTTAAAAGGCAAATCATGTCTCCTAAACCTGATTGACTGACTTCTTTGAAGCAGTCACCGCAGTCACCTTAGCCATAGACGAGGGTAAGGTGGTTCACACAGCCTATCTAGATCTCACCAAGACTTTTGACACCATCACCCACTCTGGAATTATAGATAAACTCACTAAACTAGGTATAAATCCCTGTGTCACAAGATGGGTTGCCAACTGGCTCACTGACAGAAACCACACTGTGAAAGTAGCAGACTCCAAAGCTGACTTCAGACCAGTGGCAAGTGGAGTACCACAGGGTTCTGACAGAAACCACACTGTGAAAGTACCAGACTCCAAAGCTGACTTCAGACCAGTGGCAAGTGGAGTACCACAGGGTTCAGCCCTGGGTCCTCTCCTGTTTCGTATCTACTTTTCTAAACTACAGGCTAACACAGAAGGTCTTTGGCTAATGAAGTTCGCAGATGACTGCAAACTAGGAGCCATAATTGAAACTCCTAACTATGTGGACATCCTACAAAAAAGCCTCATTGAGACAGATGCTTGGTATCAAAGCCATGGCCTCTAGCTCAATGCCAAAAAATGCATTTTCATCTCCTTTGGTAAAAACTCTGTACCCATGAGCTACCACATAGGTGGTAGTTTACTTAACACTGAAAGTGAAATAAGAGACCTTGGGACACAGGTGGACAGTAGTCTCTCCTTTGATAATCACATCACCACAGAAGTGGAAATCCTTCTACGTGGCACACCTCATCACAAAAGGTTTCTCATCCAGAAAAAAAGAGGTCATTGTTCCCCTCTACTCATCCCTCATTAGACCCATTACAGAGTACAGCGCCCCTTTTGGTATGTACCTCACAAGACATCTACAACAACTGGAAAGGCCACAGAAATACCTTACAAAGAGGATTACTGGCCTCAAACAGATGCCCTAAGCAGACCATCTAAAAAAACTCCAGCTTTACTTTGTTGCATATCGTCTACTCAGAGGTGATCTCTGCCTAACATACAAAGCTATGTCAAGCCCAGAGCTGTTGGACATGCTCCACTTAATGAATTCCCAATCCCTCTGAGCTACATGCTCTAACAACCTAAACCTTGCCACCACAATAAAGAGCATGCTGGAGGGATAGATTCCTGTCCCAGAGACTTCCTATACTCTGGAACAAGCTACCTGTCTATATCAAACAAAGCTCTCATTAGCACTCCTGAAGAATAATCTTGATGATTGAATGGGAAATAGGAAATTCACCCTGGGGATCACCTCTGTGGCTGTGCTCGACAGGGGCACAGAAAAATAATTTTCTTGAGTGGTGAAAGCCAGGGTACCTTTTTGTCTAGGCTTGTATAGGCCCTAGGGCCGATTTAGCCTTGTACCTAACGTATGATGGTCTAAATGTAGCAGTTAGTCATAGTCAGTGACCATCTTATTTCAGGTGGATGTTCACTTGCAAATACTATTATCTCTGTCTTGGACACACCCATTTTAGTACTTCCCTCTTGCAGTCACCTGCACAGCAAAATGGTCTACAGTTATTCTTCACAGCTGCAGCCTGTAGGAGCCTCCCTGTGATGGTCCTCCTTTCCACTTCAGTGATAAAACGTTTCTAGTATAGTTGTTACATAAACCAAGAGCGGGAAATATCTATCAACACACATGTTTTTAAAGCTTGATGTCTTTAATATTGCTACCTCACTAACCACAATTCAGATTGGTCACTGCTTCTTAAAAGTGGCTTTTATTTTGGCAGTGCATAAAGATGGTGTAGCAAGAGATTTAAATAAATAGTGTGGGTGGTATTTCTAGTTGTTGCACTTAAAAGTGGTAGGATTTTGCCCTGGTTGCACCTTATCACAGCTCAGACACTGTTCATAAACCATGTCAGAGGTGCTGGAAGTTGTTGAAGGCTGGGGGGGGGGGGAGGCAGAGGATGAGAGGGGTACTTAATGATCTAAAAAGGGCAATTTTTTAAGAACTATTTACAGGTTCACTAAGAGTACATTTTAGACTTAGCCAATTCCCCTTCTGGTGCTTGACATAACATTTCCTGACTGATCTTACCCATCCCATGGCTGTAAATTGTATATTAGCCCTAGCAAAGATAACTGTGATCACACCATAAATAATTTGAGAGGATCCATGTAATGGATGCAGCATTTAGAAACTGCCTCTATCCATTAGTGGCACAAGGGTCATTCCTGGGGTGCATTTTCTATTACCCATCCTTAGATCCAAGTTGCAGTTCAATATGGACAGGGATGAGTTTTGTTTTACTTGAATGGATAGTCTGATGTGGAACAGTGGTATCCTCTGTAATATAGATCCGTCTCTCCACACCATTCTGTTTAGATACTGGGACTGAGTATTTCTGATGCCATTTGACTTGCTGATGTTCAGTAGGTCCATCACTGTCGGGTCAGAGGATGCCTTGTATGTCAGACACAGGTCACCGTTTAGCACTCTGTAGGATACCAGGTGTAGTGATGAGGCTTTAAGGTGATCCATGCATGATCATTTGTTTAGGAATTGTATCCTTTTAGTACAGTATCTCTGTTGGCATTCCAGTCGTTAAATGTGTCTGGACAGATACATGCCAAAGTGGGCATTATGCAAAATGATTGACATAATCAGGGTTTCGTAAATGGGATAATAACATCTGTAGATTTAGCCACAATCAGTTTGTTCATAAGCTGTGCAATATAGAAAGAATTTATATGACACTGGGCACACATGTTGGTCGAAAGTTAGGCCACTGTCCACAAAAGTTCCCAAGTCCCAAACAACTAGGTCAGCTCTCGGGGGTATTGTCAATTTAGTAGTTCCCTGGGTTAGACTACTTCCCAAAAGATATGATGATGCATTTTTTGGAGTTTAGTTTCGATTCATGATTCTGGCATTTGTTAATTTTTGGGACAAACCTTCCTGCATGATTATTAAGTCATTTGGGGATTCAGTAACTGCTCCCAGCTTGCAGTCATCTCAAACTTAGTTGGAAAAGCCCTTTGGTATTTGCCTTTACTTCAGAGAAGTAGATATCAAACAGGAAAAGTCTCAGCACCGAACCCTAGGGGACTCCACTGGTGAATGGTCTCTTTCTAGAGGTAGCCTCCCCTATTTTGATCTCCTGTATCCTGTGAGCCATTTGGCAGACCAGCCAGTCATGTAAGGGTTTATTCCTAGTTTATTCAGCTTTTCTACTATACCTGAGTAGAGAATTGTTTCAAAAGCCTTGGCTGGGAATAGATAATGTGATGTAAATTGTTTTACCTTCATCCATTGCTTCTGTGACAAGAGTAAAGCTTAAAATTTGCCCATAATTTTGAGCCTTTCACACTTTCTCCCTGATTCTTGCCCTAAGAGGTTGAGAGATCGGAGCATAATTTGACTGTCCCTGATTTTGTGTCACATTTTTGTTCTGTTCCTCATAAAATTTGAAGTTTTCTGGCAAATTTATGAGGATTGAAAAATTAAATAATGATGGACATTTGAGTTTCAGACTTGTAAACTTTATACCCTTCAGAAAATGCATGCTTAATGCAAAATCTGTTATTCTGGCAACTTGGCATAGAAGATCAATGTTATATTTAAAATATGTCCCTAATTCTGGACCTCTGACCTTTTTCCCGACCCATTATGTTTTTGGGTTTATAACTTGAGCTATGAGGTTTTGAGGTTTAAATAAGAACTGTGAACAAAAGCTGTTTACCACTTTCAAGCTCAACCTGATGCTTTTTTTTTAAATTTGTTCAATTAAATAAAACAGAAGTGTAGCAAAAACTAGGCAACTTGTAAAATAACAGTAATAATAACTAACCTAACTGAAGGCTTAGTCAGGCAAGAAGCTTTAATAACTTATTTTATGAGTATAATAAAAAATCACACAGCATTTTTATTGAGCTTTTAAGTAATATTTCTTGTATGATTTTAAAAACCTAACAAAACTAGGGCCAACTTGCAGCGATGGAAAAAAAAAAAAAAAAAAAAGACTTAAGGCAAAGAAGAAACTGTATTAACTTCCTCTGAAAACACAGTAACAGCAGGGTCAAAGTAACTCCAGTTACTTGCCTGGATCAAGTCTTGATGTATCATTGCCATTATCATAGTCGTCATCTTTATTATTTTTACTGTTATCGCTTCATAAATGACTGCCCTGAATGCACCGGGCTGGGCTGCTGTCACTTCTTTTGAGGTCCAAAATCCACAGAACTGCACTGTCATGTTCAACAATATGGCCGTTATTAACAGTAAATAACTGTGAAAACCATAAACTGTCGAAATTTGGAATGAAACAAAGAAGTGTCATTGTATAAAAATAAGTGCTTCTGTTCTGTTATTGCCAAACATAGAACAAATGTGTTATTTTTTTAAAAATGACACCTTGTTGTTTCATTCCAACTTCCAAAAGTTTATAGTAAATAATCGTGCAAAATACCAGAGCCAGATCATGGTCAAATGAGGCCTAGGTAGGGTAATAGATCGGGCCCCCCCCAGAGCAGCCTCTCTTGCAGCAGCTCCCTACTGTTCCATTACTTGTCTGTTTCTCCCTAGTTATCATAAACACTCCTCAATCCTGTCAGTGTGCATAATATTTTCTTACTTCTACAATGATTACAGATATTGAAATAAAATAGCACAAATATTGATAGCCATTTGCTAAACAAACAATGCAGTCTCACAGTGAAAACAGACTTAGTACAAGCAGTAAAATTCTCTGCCCTTGAAACTCACATTCATTGAAATGGCATGAAAACTCAACATTCTAAGAAAATGCATCCAGCCAGTGGAGGATTGTTTACTTTTGGGCTGTTTTCAAACAATAGGATCCTTGCACACATTTTCAGAGCTATATATACATGTATGTGTCTTTTTTATTCACCTTCCTGGTTGTATTAAAATTATATTCCTTGTATAATACAGCACCACTTGTTAGAATGTGTTTTAAATTTGTAGTTTTGAATATTCTTCTAGTAAGCAATGAAACAATAATGACAAAACTACCCATTTCAAAAAAAAAATTCAGCCATAAAAGGCCACTCAAATGTCTTCATTATAATCCACTAATATCACTCAATAAGCACAATCTCTGCAAAAGTAAAAGTCATCTGAATAATTCCACGTTAAACACATCTGTAACTAATGAAGAGATTCCTGCTGGCAAAGAACTTTACATTTCAATGTTTCATTTACAAATTCAGTACCTGCTGCCCTTGAATAATTAATTGCCTATGTTAACCTTAAAAAAAAATTGGTAAGCTGGTAATATTGCAATAGGGAGTGACTGACAAACCGACAACACGTTCATACTTACTAGGCATTTCATACAAAGGAGGACACACTCAGGAGTGTAGAACCCCTATACCCCCTTAAAAAGCACCAAATATTTGGCAATCAAAAGGTCACTGCAATATCAGCACTCCATCTACTGTGCGAGTAAAATCCAGAGCCTTCTGCAGCAAAGGAAATTATGTTATTAACACTGCTTTCAAATTCTACAACACAAACAGTGACTGCCATTTGATAAACAAAACAGTTGCACACTAAAAACAGACTTATCTTGAGAAACAGTAAGCTTATCTTCCCTTGAAACTCACAATTCCATGAAAATGCACTGAAACTCATAAGTCAAAAAAGAAAAGAATAGCTCCAACGGGAAAGCAGTGGGGACTTCCTTAAGCAGCAAACATTCAAAAAGAAATAAAAAGAAGTCCCAACAGCCAAGGCGCTTGAAGTGTGTTATTAAATTAGTTTTATTTCAACCGCCTTGGCTGTTGGGACTTCTTTTTATTTCTTTTCGAAACTCATAATTTCCTGAAAATGTACTGAAACTCAAACTAAGAAAGGTTCTTGTCTACTGTAACCAAGTTACAGGGTCAAACCTGATCAAGTTAATTGACTAATCTGCCCTCCCCTCCTAACTAGGGCATTACATACCATACCTGTCAACCTCTTAACATAAGAAATCTGGACAAAGTCTAAAATAATGGGGGGGGGGGCAAAGGCCCCAAATTAGTGAAAGATTTTAAATACTGCTCTTGTAGACTTAGAAAGTTGTTAGAATAACAGCATTTGTCTTAGCATGTATTTTCTAAAGGAAATGAAATCTGAAACTCAAATGTCTGACATTATTTAGTTATTTCAATTTTCAGTGATTTGCCAGAAAACCACACCTGTTATGAGGCAAAAATCAGGACATTCTGCAAAGATCTGGAGTGCTGAGAGGCTTTGTCATATCCTGGGTATTACTGGCTAGGCTTGTAAAGGCTCTTGTGCCATTAGGCTAGTAAACACCTATGAACAGGGATTCACAGCGCTAATTGGTATGCTCCAATATAACCTCTTTATGTCTATACATCATTGACACCTCATACCAGGGTCATCAGATTTGCTAATGACACCTACGTTTGTCACAGTGCTTTACCTCTGTCAGTGATTAAATACTCAAAGGATTTTAAATCTGTCGAGTACATTATCAATCATTGCAAATCACATCTAAAAGAAAAAAAAATATATCACATACGCAGCATATTGACCACACACACGCTATTGAAACATACCTGTTATCACACACACACAGATGAGCACTTTATCACACTTGTCACTAAACTTTAATCATTCTACGTAGCCAGAACTAAATACACTCTATTCACCAACATACTTCCATGTTCAATACATTATGAAACTGCACTTCAGCAACCACAAAATCTACTGATTCCCTCAACAACCACATGAAGGACTGCACAGGACAACAGCATACATTCTACCAAACCATTAATAACATGCAAACTGTATGTATGTGATTCTTCGTGTGTGTGTGTGTGTGTGTGTGTGTGTGTGTGTGTGTGTGTGTGTGTGTGTGTGTGTGTAATATATATATATATATATATATATGGTAATAAGCAAGGACATGTAAGGATTGACAGTTCTATTCCTATCTTTTGTAAATCAGGCAATTTTCCTGCCTCTGTACAATTCATACTCTTTTTTTTTTTTTTTTTTTTTTATTATAGTGTGTGTTTTGACACTGTGTGCAAATTCTTTATTAAATGTGAAGTTGTTCCTTGTCTACCTATATTGAAATTGATGATGCTTGCTTAGCTATTTCCCTTTGTGAGCTGCTTGTCTTGGCCATGCCAAAACTGTAGGCACCTAGCAGTGCTTACTGGTCGACAAGGCACAGGTATAGGCAAAGACTGAATCATTTTAACTTTGTTGACTAAAATAGTTCTTGATAGATTTTGAGTGAACAGGGATATAGTAAGGGTTTTAGTGAGATTGTATGCCCTACAGATGAGGACTGGTTGGATACATGGTCTTCCAATACATGTGGACATTAGGGTATGTATAGACCTCGCTTTACTTGCAACAGAGACATTCCAGAGGCAAACTAGTCATGCATTTGGTATTTCTTATGTTTCTGCCTTGAGTATACTTCAGTGATTTCTGAATATGCTCTTGACTTGTGTGGAATAGTATTATTTATCTTCCTGTGTCACCTCAGGACAAAGCCTGAATACTGCCCGCTTCATACAAGATTTTCTTGAGGTACTTTACGTCTAATTATAGGCCAATCTCTAAGCTTCCTTTTTTAAGTAAAGTGATGGAGAGATGTGTCTATGGCCAGTTGTTAGATTTTCTAAATGAATATATTTTTTGTAAAACTTTCAATCTGGTTTTAAACCTTTGCATAGTACTGAGACAGCTTTGCTAAAGGTTTTAAATGATGTTCTTCTTGTTACTGATAGTGGAAAGTTTGTATTGCTTGTTTTATTGGATTTAACAGCTGCTTTTGATACAGTGGACCATGAAATATTGTTGCATCGTCTTGAGCACTATGTGGGAATTACTGGTTTGGCTCTAAATTGGTTTCGATCTTACCTCCTAAACAGAATTGTGTGTGTTCAGATGGGTGGATTTACATCTTATTTTGCCCATCTTCCGTGGGGTGTTCCGCAGGGTTCAATATTGGGACCTTTACTGTTTTCTGTGTATATTTTACCTTTGGGTGATATATTACGTAAATATGGTATTGATTTTCATTTATATGCTGATGATTGTCAATTGTATTTACCTTTAGACAAGGCTGATGGTCGTTCTATCTCAAAGGTGTTAGATTGTTTGGGTGAAATTAAAGTATGGATGGCAGAAAATTTTTTGAGTTTGAATGATGGGAAGACAGAAGCAGTACTTTTTAGTCCCAGTTATCATGCTGGCTTTTCTATGGCGGACTGTGGTGAACTAACCCCGTATTTGAAAGATTCGGTTGTAAATTTGGGAGTGAGGATGGATAAAGATCTTTGTTTTAGGGGACATATAAATGGGGTAGTGTCATCTTCTTTTATCAGTTAAGGCGTTTGGCTAAGGTAAAATCATTTTTATCTAGAAGTGATCTTGAAGTTGTTGTACATGCATTCATAACCTCACGGCTTGACTATTGTAACTCTATTTTATTTGGGGTAAGCCAGGGTGCTTTAGCCCATTTGCAGCTTGTCCAGAATGCTGCTGGGAAATTCTTGGAGGGCAAACGAAAATTTGATCATGTAATGCCTGTATTGGCGGCACTACATTGGTTACCTGTTTTTTTTACGATTCGTTTTAAAATTTTGTTATTGGTCTTTAAAGCCCTAAATGGTATGGCGCCAGCATATCTGGTAGACATGCTGCACTCTTATGTTCCCAATCGGGCACTTCGGTCAGAAGATCTGTGTCTACTTGTGGTTCCCCGGGCACGACTAAAGATGAGGGGTGATAGAGCTTTCTCAGTTGCAGCTCCAAAACTTTGGAATGAGCTTCCATTATATATTCGACAGTCTCCTTCTGTGGCAATTTTTAAGTTAAATCTTAAAACTTATTTTTATGAATTGGCCTTTAATGATGTGAAATGATTGGTAATGTTATTTTCTGTTTTATGTTATTTGTTTTTTTATCTTTTTAGTTATTGTTAATTTTATATGTTTTTTATGTTTTTTGATTATTATTATTTTGTAAAGCACTTTTGTGGCATTTTTATGTCTGTAAGGTGCTATATAAATAAACTTTGACTTGACTTGACTACTTGGTACAGTAGATTGCACCTATGTTGCATTTAGGATCCCATCTGGACCACTGGGGGAGAAGTACTGGAACAGGAAGGGCTGCCAGGGTGTGTTTGAAGCCTGTGGGTGCATCACCAGTGTTTCGTCCCAGCATCCTGGTAGTGCCAATGGATGTCCTTCAAGGATGCATCTGCAGTCATTACAAATGGGTTGTCCTGTCGTCAGGCAGCCCTTCGGTCGGCCGGATTCCAAAGTCTGGGTCTGGCCTCGGCTGGTGTCGCACTTCACCCGACGTCATAGCTGCAGTTATTCGGGTATAAAGGCATCAGCCGACACCATTTTCCTCAGTCTTTCTTGCCGCGTGGCGCCCGAAGCAGAAGCTGTTCGCAAGTGCCGGTCGGTCAGATCCAGAGATTACTACTACCGAATACTACTTCGAAGACTTCTAAAAAGCTAAGTACCCCGTTGGGGACTCCTTCTTGCCTCAGCCGATGTCAGAGAAAGTGAATAACTGTTTATCTTGTGGGAAACAAATACCTCATAAAGATTTCCACTCCTACTGTATACATTGCTTAGGCCCAGACCACGACGTAGCAGCTTGTCTAGCCTGCGCTTCTTTTAACCGACGGACGCTTAGACGTCGCTCGGAGTTTGCTGAACAAATTTTCGGCTCTGATTTTGCCTACATTATGCCGTCGGACCCTCCGACAACGCAAATTTCCAAAAAACGAAAAGAAAAGGACTGACACTCGCGGTCCGCGGTCTCTGCCGAAACCGCGATTAAGCAAACCGCGAGTGTCTCGGTTTCGGTCGAAACCGAGCAAGCGGTTCTTTCTCCAGCCGAAACCATGCCTTCTACCGAGGCCTCCTCTAACCTGGTAGAATCAGCTTCTGAAATCCAGCCTTCTGTTGCGGTTTCTCAGGAATTATCAGACACAATTCCCCTGGACATTTCAACCCCTGCACGTGGAGCTGCTAGGCCTCCTGCAGCTATGTCTATTAAGGCCTTTGCCAGGGCTAAAGCAGGCAAAGCTTCAAAAACTGTGCCTGCCAAACCCCCCACACACAGGCCCAGCACTAGCTCTCATATGCTTTCTTTGGCTGAGGATTTAATTTCTTTAATTCGTGGATCCCAGCCTCATCCAGACAGGTCCTCTCTCCCACCTCCAGAAAAGAGACCTAGAGCAGAGCCCCCCCGAGCCAGTATCCTCTGATGGTTCCTCTGATGAATCAGAACATACAGACTTTCCTGAGGCTTCTTATTCTCCTTACGAAGACTCTGATGCGGAAGAGTCCATTCCTTCAGCCTCTCCACCTGAGGAATTTTCCTTTGGGGAAACCTTGCATGCTATGAGGGAACAATTTCAGTGGCAGGGCCAAGATTTCTCAGACTCCAGAAAAAGGCTTAGAACCTTTCTACATTTGCCACAACATAGGCTTTTGGCTATACCTCCAGTTCTTTCTGTTGTAGATGATGCATTTAATGATGCTTGCACTGCTCCTGATTCATTACCTCCGGCTCCTGCTAAGCCCGATAGGTTCTACAGGGTCCCGGACACTCATCGCCATTTATACAAGGCTCCTTTTGCAGATCCAGAGACTATCACCCAGGGCCCTAAAGCTGTAGCTGCTACTTCTACTAAGAACCCCCTCCCCTCTGAAAGGGAATCCAGGTCCTTAGAGAGATGGGGTAAAAAAGTTTACACTTCTGCTACCTTGTCAGCTAGGGCTTTGAACTGCCAATTTCATATGATTCAATATCAAGAGTTTATGCTTGACCAGTTAACTAAAAAGCTTTCCTCTGAAGAATCTTTAGATAAAAAATATGTTCAGGAAATGGTACATAACATACAGCAGGTTAGTAACCATTCTTTAAAATGTGGCTATGATGCACTGGAGGCTTCCTTTAGATCAGCCATGACTGGCACAGTTATCAGGATACATGCATGGTTGAAAGAACAGGCATTACCAGACCATGTCAAATCAAAGCTTTTGGATGCACCCATGGACAAGGTCAATTTATTTGGTTCCCCTGCTCAGCAGGTACTAAAAAAGATGGAAGAGAAGGCGAAATCTGTACAAACGGTGAAAGATTTCTTACAGGTCCAACCTCCAAGGTTTAGCAGGAACTGCCCCTCCAAGAATTGGTCCTTTCCGGACCCCTCAAAGGCTCAGAGAGGCAGGAATAGGCGCTCTAGAGGCAGAAACCAATCCAGGGGTGCCTACAGGGGACGCCAATGGCAAGGTAACAACCAGCGAGGCACGGACGCAGCCACCACCACTACAACACCTCAATCACAGTGACTTGACAGTGGCACCGCCTACCAGAGAACAACTAGAAGCACCCTTAGGCGGAAAATTAACCTTATTTTCAAAAAACTGGCATTGCATCACAAGGGAAAAATGGATTTTGCAAACTATAGACCAAGGTTACAGGTTCCATTTCCATACTCTACCAGGGAAGAGAGGAATGCCAAACCTACCACCTACTCAAAGGACAGAAGCTCTAAAACAAATATCTCAGCTATTAAGAATGAGAGCTGTGGAAAAGGTACCATCTATGGAGCAAGGAAAGGGATTCTACTCCAGACTCTTCCTGGTACCAAGAAAAGAAAACAAATGGAGACCCATTCTAGACCTGTCCGCTTTAAACACATTCCTTATTGTTCCAAAATTCAAAATGCTGACCCTACAGCAGCTTCTTCCCATGCTGGGCAAGGAGTCTTGGCTGGTAACTCTAGATCTCAAGGAGGCATACCTGCACGTCCCCATAAGACCAATTTGCAGAAGATACCTCAGATTTCTTGCAGGATCAGAGCATTATCAATTTTCAGCATTGCCCTTTGGCTTATCTACTGCGCCCAGAGTGTTCACGAAATGCCTGGCATCAGTAATTGCTCATTGCAGACTTCAGGGAATCCAAATTTATCCCTACCTGGACGACTGCCTGATACAAGCGGACAACAAAAACAAGCTAGCAGAAGACTTACAAAGAGTCATTTACCTGCTGCAAGCCTTGGGATATACAGTCAATATAAAAAAGTCAAGGCTGATTCCATCCCAAAGAATAACCTTTCTGGGTGCAGAGCTGGACACATCAAAACAAATGGCATTCCTAACTGCAGAAAAGAAAGAGCAACTACCTCTCTACTTCTTGGCATTAACAAAACAGAACCACCTAACTGCAAGAAAAGTACTGCAAGCTCTAGGCTTCATGGCATCCTGCATAATTCTGGTCCCTCATGCCAGTCTGCATATGAGAAAGCTACAGTGGTACCTAAGGAATTTGTGGTCCCAACACAAGCACAGCCTAGAAACCAAAATTCCAATAATCCCATGCCTGAAACAAGAGTTCCTATGGTGGGCTCAGGCCTGTCAATCAAACGCAGGATTGCCCTTCTGCAACAGCCAACCAAGCCAAACCATCACGACAGATGCCTCAGACCTCGGTTGGGGGCACACATGCTGGGCAAGTGCATACAAGGCTTATGGACTCAAGACCAGCTGCGCCTACACATAAATCTAAAGGAAATGCTGGCAGTAAAATTGGCAATCCAGTCATTCAGACCATTTCTCCAAGAAGGTCAGTTGATGATAAGGACAGACAACACCACAGTTATGTGGTACATCAACAAACAGGGAGGCACCCATTCATATCCTCTATGCCGGCTGGCACTGGACCTATGGGATGTGGCCCTGAGCTACAACATTCAGTTACAAGCAATTTTTGTACCGGGAAAAGAAAACATTCTAGCAGACATATTAAGCAGAAATACCACAGATGCCCACGAATGGATGCTTCATCCGGACATCTTCAAAGCCATCACAAGGAAATGGGGACTACCACAAATAGACTTGTTTGCATCCCCATTCAACCACCAGCTAAAGAAATTCCGCACAAGGACGTACCACCCACTTGCTTGGAAGGTGGACTCCCTATCTTTCAGTTGGAAAAACCTGATAGCATACGCATTTCCACCACTTCCTTTGATGCACAAGGTGCTTCTGAAGATCAAAGAGGAACGTCCGAGGATCATCCTGATAGCTCCAGACTGGCCAAGACAACATTGGTACCCATTGCTGAGGAGCATGGCTCTGGAACAAATATGGACACTACCCCTAATCCCATTACTGTTAACACAGAACAACTACAACATCCTGCATCCAAACCTGAAAACTCTGCAGCTAACTGCCTGGAACATTACATAACAGAAAATAATCCAAATTTATCCCAAAGGGTTAAAGACATAATCCTGGAGGCTCGCAGACCTTCAACAAGAAAGAATTATGCAGCAAAATGGAAAAGATATCTCATTTGGAGTACTGCAAAGGGAGAAGATGTGACTCTGGTAAACATGGCCAACATCCTAGAGTACTTGGCAGAGCTCTTCCACACAGGCCTGTCCTATTCTTCCATCAAGATACATGCATTAGCTATTTCAGCACAATACAGCTTGGATCCTCCTGTCTTCTCACATCCCCTGCTCAGACAGTTTCTGAGAGGAATTAAGAATGTAAAACCTCCCAGGAAACCACCATTGCCAGCATGGGACTTGAACTTTGTGCTAGAAAAATTGACACTTCCTCCTTTCGAGCCAGCAGCAACAGCAGAATTACAGTACTTATCCTGGAAGACTGCTTTCCTGCTGGCAATAACTTCAGCAAGAAGGGTCTCTGAACTACAGGCATTAATGGCAGTGCAACCCTTCCTGATCTTCCATCAAGATAGAGTGTCCATGAGAACAAATCCTACATTTATGCCTAAGGTGGTATCCAGTGTGTCATTAAATCAGGCTATCCACCTACCTACATTCTTCCCAAACCCACAGAACAGGGGAGAAAGACTTCTGCATACCTTGGATGTACATAGACAGTTACGCTACTACCTGGACAGGACTAAGTCCAATAGAAAAACTGACCAGCTTCTGGTAGCATATGCCACAGGAAAGGAAGGAAAACCAATTTCAAAACAGACAATCTCCAAATGGATAGGAAATTGCATTAGATTTTGTTACTCCTACCATGGAAAGAAAATCCCAGAGAACATCAGGCCTCACTCCACAAGGGCTACAGCCACTACCACAGCTTTTTTACGAGGAGTGGCTACCAAGGACATTATAGAGGCTGCTACTTGGACCTCCGTGCATACATTTGCCAAGCATTACAATTTACCTTTATACTCTAGATCCCGAGCAGGTTTTGCCACTGCTGTTTTGCAAGGGATCCTAGCTACACCATAATCTCCACTCTTTCCTCCTCCCCTTGTTTAGCTATGGTATTCTACCCATTTGTAATGACTGCAGATGCATCCTTGAAGGACATAGTACAGTTTTGTACCTACCATAAATGTAGATGTCCGATAGGAATGCATCTGCAGTCAGGATTACCCACCCACCTTCCCCTCTGAAGTACTCCTAGGGTATTTGCCAGCCTTCAGCTAGCTTGAGGGGGATCTATTATGGTGTATTTGTTTGTATATATGTACATACATGCTTATTTTTTGTGTTTGCTCTCTACTATTTGGAATCATTGGCATTTATCCAAATTTAGCCTTCCAAGAGGGCACCTGGCATCTGGGGCAAGAAACACTGAGGAAAATGGCGTCGGCTGATGCCTTTATACCCGAATAACTGCAGCTATGACGTCGGGTGAAGTGCGACACCAGCCGAGGCCAGACCCAGACTTTGGAATCCGGCCGACCGAAGGGCTGCCTGACGACAGGACAACCCATTTGTAATGACTGCAGATGCTTTCCTATCGGACATCTACATTTATGGTAGGTACAAAACTGTACTTTCTCATATCTGGCACAGAAGTTCACTCTGCTGCCTCATCCTGCATAGTTGGATTTCCCCATGGTCAGCTTCTTGAAAACTGCAAACTTTTCCTGTTTAGAGTAGTGCCTACAGATAAACTTTGGAAAATGTATTGCTTAGTAGTAAACCACCCTTTCTTTTGTTATGCCCCATCTTCTTTGGAAGCCCTTGGCTGATGACACCAGTCCATAACCCTAGGGGATCTTCTGTGGAATGATTCAGCACTTCCCTGTCACAGACAAGGATTGCAACTAGGAAGTGTTTGGTGTGCTTAAAGCTCATTTCCATCCCCTGGATGAGTCAAGGGGTATTCTCCAGTATGACCCTGTTACTACATACAGGGCGTTTAATGCATGTTGCATTCTGCACAATATGATCATGCATCAGTATGGTGTGCAACTGCTTTGTGACGGTAGTACAGCTCCTGCTATTGTTCCTTTGACCAGTGGTAATAGTGATGGTGGCCAACCGATTGCAGTAGCTTGGGACCCTGTATAGCAGGATCTTGCATGGTACACAGCTGGGCAGGCAAAGAGGCAGCATCTAGTCCACAACTATGAGCCGTGACATTCAGGTAGCAGCACCATTAATAAAAATAATCAGCAAAATAACTGGAACTCACGACAACACCGTAAACTAAGCACCAAACAGATCCAGTAGAATGTCACGATCCACACTTTATTTGCTATTATTCAAACACAATTAAAACTCGAAAGTTTAGCGCTTTCATCTACGTATTGTAGACTTCTTCAGAACAAACAATAGATCCAGCAATAGTTCTTAAATAGTCTAAAAAACCGCCAAAATTCTAAAATTGCATCAGTTAACTTTGAGATACCTTAAAGATACAAGTACATCATTTTAACCACTCATTACATAAAATATAAGATTAGATAGCCATTGTCATTGTTATAAGCAATATATTCTAAAGTGCTATCATACTCTAGTGATAAATCTTTTATCAGTTAAAAAAGTATTTCGAATTAGTGGTTATTAATCATTAAAACACACAAAATGCATATATAAACTTTACCAGTAATAATAAAGTAATCTAAAACTCCTAAAAAATGCACATCATTTTTATATTTTTATATAATAAACTGTGAAATTGATGAACTGTTAGATAATTTCATGCATAATATTCAAAATATACAATATTTAAGAACTGTTATGTACATAAGTAAGAAAATATATAGTATATTCAAAAACTATTAATAAGTATGCACTAATAATAAACAATGCAGATGCATCATATTTAATCAAATTTAGTATGGGACATATTATATGAAATTAATATTTTATTTTTTCAGTATTTCAATTTCTCAACAGGGGTTTGGTAGGTATAGATTCATTTAATCCCGGGGGTATGGCAGCGTTCAACCTGATTTGCCATTTAATTTCTTTTTCAGCTACTATTCCTTTGATGTCACCCCCCCTGGGATTATGCCTTATAACTTCCAGGATGCCAAACATAAACCAACCACAATTAGGATTGCTCATTAAGTGCTTCGACAAGGCATTATTAGGGTCCTTTTTACGTATACAGTAATGATGATCATATATTCTCTCTCTAAGTCTCCTGTCAGTTTTTCCTACGTAAAAAGAGCCACAGGTAGAACATAATGCCAAGTAAATCAAGTGTTGTGTTTGACAATTCCCTTTGTTAAAATAAATCTTACTATGTAGGATGTTGGCCAATGTGATACTTTCTTGTGTATTAATACTGCCACACTGTTTACAATGACCACATTTGGAAGTACCACCTTTCCCTTGCTTTGATTTCAGATGAAACTCATTATTCATTCTTGTTTCAAGTATGTTTTGTAAATTCCTATCAGTTTTAAATACAAATATAGGCTTAATTCCCAGCTTCTCACTAATTCCATCATCACTAGTTATTATATTCCAATTTTTATCTATAATCTGTTTAACCTGGCTGGCCTGCCTACCATACTTTACTATACATGCTTTTTGAAAACTTTTACCCTGAGGCAATGTCTTATGGGCACCATTATTAATGTTAATTACAGCATTAGGGGGTCCTACACCCAACACTGGTGTATACTGATAGGAATTTACAAAACATACTTGAAACAAGAATGAATAATGAGTTTCATCTGAAATCAAAGCAAGGGAAAGGTGGTACTTCCAAATGTGGTCATTGCAAACAGTGTGGCAGTATTAATACACAAGAAAGTATCACATTGGCCAACATCCTACATAGTAAGATTTATTTTAACAAAGGGAATTGTCAAACATAACACTTGATTTACTTGGCATTATGTTCTACCTGTGGCTCTTTTTACGTAGGAAAAACTGACAGGAGACTTAGAGAGAGAATATATGATCATCATTACTGTATACGTAAAAAGGACCCTAATAATGCCTTGTCGAAGCACTTAATGAGCAATCCTAATTGTGGTGGATTTATGTTTGGCATCCTGGAAGTTATAAGGCATAATCCCAGGGGGGTGACATCAAAGGAATAGTAGCTGAAAAAGAAATTAAATGGCAAATCAGGTTGAACGCTGCCATACCCCCGGGATTAAATGAATCTATACCTACCAAACCCCTGTTGAGAAATTGAAATACTGAAAAAATAAAATATTAATTTCATATAATATGTCCCATACTAAATTTGATTAAATATGATGCATCTGCATTGTTTATTATTAGTGCATACTTATTAATAGTTTTTGAATATACTATATATTTTCTTACTTATGTATATAACAGTTCTTAAATATTGTATATTTTGAATATTATGCATGAAATTATCTAACAGTTCATCAATTTCACAGTTTATTATATAAAAATATAAAAATGATGTGCATTTTTTAGGAGTTTTAGATTACTTTATTATTACTGGTAAAGTTTATATATGCATTTTGTGTGTTTTAATGATTAATAACCACTAATTCGAAATACTTTTTTAACTGATAAAAGATTTATCACTAGAGTATGATAGCACTTTAGAATATATTGCTTATAACAATGACAATGGCTATCTAATCTTATATTTTATGTAATGAGTGGTTAAAATGATGTACTTGTATCTTTAAGGTATCTCAAAGTTAATTGATGCAATTTTAGAATTTTGGCGGTTTTTTAGACTATTTAAGAACTATTGCTGGATCTATTGTTTGTTCTGAAGAAGTCTACAATACGTAGATGAAAGCGCTAAACTTTCGAGTTTTAATTGTGTTTGAATAATAGCAAATAAAGTGTGGATCGTGACATTCTACTGGATCTGTTTGGTGATTAATAAAAATAACACGTAGATCATTTTTGCTTACAAGCAGTGTTACCTGGCTGTGGGCTATACTTTTTTGGTGTATGGTCTACTGTCAAACCTCAGACATTTTCATCTTTAAATACATTTTTTTTTTTCAAGATAATTACTTGATTGCTTTCTGTGCTTTATTTACTGGTTACACAACTCCAGCCTGATTGATGCCCATCTCTCAATTGTAGGCTGTGTTGCTAATGGCAAAAGGCATAGAGATTACTGTTGAAGATGACATACTAAACACGTTTAAATAAGCTGCTCATATGCACTTATGCAGAATTTATTATCGTGTAGCAGTGGTGTTATCTGACAGCTGTTAAGCAAGATTGTATACAGTAAGTCAAGGCAAGGCCTATTACAGCATATATAGGTGCACTTTTCCACTTGAGAGATCAGGATAACTTCACTGTAACCTGAAAGGAAAGTTGCACGTTGGCTTTCTTGTGTCTTTTTATCTCTCTCTCTCTACTGTGTTTTTGGATGTAACAACGTGGCAGTTAATTGTCACAGCTGGGTGAGTATCTATGGTTAGCCTTACTGAACACTGAACTGTACCTCGGCTATGACTTGTCCAGCCGGTTTACAGCTGGCTGTATTGTGTTCTGCATGGTCACATGAGACTGCATATCAGATTACTTACTTAATTCAGTGAAACAAAACCTTTTTATGTCATCACAAGTCATATAATCATCATTTATGCAGCGCTGAAGGTTAAATGGCAACTGTGCTAGTTTTATGCTTTGGGCTAATCCTACATTCCTACTACACTGAGCACAAAATGCTATTTTAAGTAAAAGTTAGCATGATTATATAAACCTGTCCCAATTTTGTCTTTACTTTTGTACATCATCATCAATTCTTTTCAGATGATGTGAACAGTTATGCACTAATATTTATGCTTGAAAATATAAGGTTTTGTGACTGCTGACTTAAAATTCATTGTGATCTGCACTGTTCTTTGTAAATCTAAGGCATCATACAGAATGTCTCCTAGGAATGGTGTAGGTGATGGTCCCAGCAATCATGAACAACTGCTGGTATGTGAGCTCAAATGCCGAGTTGCTGCAATGACACAATCTGCTTTGTGCAGGTGAATGTCTAGACACTGATCTGACAGCATTATGGGACCTAGACCTTGACTGAGAAATTCCACACCTTGTGAAGGCTGACGTGGCCCGACTGCCTTCTTTTGAGTTACTTATTTTTTATTTTTTGCAGCACTTTTTTGATAATCACTTTGGGGGGGGGGGTAATGGATTGCAGCCTAATCATCCTCCACATGTGTAGACAGTTCCCCCATCCACATCTAGCTGTGTTTCCAGTACGAGTCTGTTAAGTCTTTTCTAGTGTGCTCCTGGAGGTGGACATGGATGCTGTGTGTGCCACCATACTATGCTCCACCATTCCCATATATTGATGAAATTCCTCATGTATACTCTGCAGTACTCTAGCTATCTCTAACTGATTCTCAGTATCATTAACCTGTGCCTGAACTGTGTCATGGAGCATCAACTGCTGGGCAACCAAGGCCTCACATGTCTCTGGAGTTAACTGTGAAATATGTCTTTGCTTTTTGCAGGTGTCATAGTGGGTACTACTAATGCTGAAATGGCAACCTCTTCCTCAAAGTGTTTGGGTTTTTCACAAGACACTGATGTTGAGCTAAGCGATGTATCACCCTCCTCTAGTTATGTCTGCATTCTGATGATTGTGTGAGCTTGTGTCACTGTCTATGGAGTTATCCACCTTGTGTGGAGTTGGGGGTCCTAGCAGTGCAGTTTGTGACTGTGTGTCACTGTCCTCAGGCTGTGCCATGACCATAATGGTTATGGCATTCTACTGTTAGCCTCCTGCTGACCCTGTGAAGGAGTACCTGATAAATGACATGGTTACTCACACCCTTGACAAGAACAATGACAGATGAATGCCACACTTACCATGCAGACAGTGGCCACAGCTGATGTGTATAGGGCACCTGGTGATAAAATATATTATAGGTTATATGTGCTCAAGTATCCACAGCAGTGTATGTCAGCCTAAAGTATTGCCATCAGCTATGCATTAACCTTCCACACTGCATGACTGTGGCTGCTGCAGTGGTCTGAAACTAGTGGTATCCACACTATCTTTGATGATTCCTGTGGCATCCTTCTATGCATTAAATTACTCACCCCTTGTGGTGAGAAGGTAGTCCTCATTAGGTGTGTTAATGCTTGTAGTCTGTCAGGATCTCACCAGTGTTGCTACAATTACATTCTGCTTAGCTTTGGCCCTTGCATGTCCCACTAGATCATTTGCTCTTTTCCTACGATGTGCCAACTTGTAGTTCCTTCACCCTACCACATTGATAACAGCCTCTATTTGACTCCATGCCTTAGCTCTCTCTACCTGCTCTGCCCCCCCCCCCCTTTGCCAATCCAAATATGTGGAAACAAAAAAGCCTCTGAGGGTAAGGTACCTGCTGAACGCCAAAGATCAAAGTTAAGTATAAAAAAGCTGCAGGTACTCCATGACAAACAAAGCCAACCAGTTTCTTTAGAAAAACACTGCTTTAATCAAATGAGTAAGCGCTTTCACATCTATACAAGATGCTTCATCAGACTTCAAAAAGCAGAACAAACAACCAGTTTAAAACCATTACAGGTCATCCAATAGACCAATAATGCATCAGGTGCAATAATTCAATCTATCACCATGGAAACAATTATACAAATTGAAAATGTTAAAACATTAAATGTTTGAATGCTTCAGTATATTCGAAGAATTTTTATACTTTAATATATTCAAAAAACTCTCAAAATACTACTATAAAAGCCCTATAAAAACACTAATAATACTACTAAAACACTGATAAAAACACCTAAGGATGCGCTGATGTATCTTTATGCTTATTATAATGTAAAATGGTGAAATAAATGAATACAAATATAATTGTAAGAAAAATAAAAAACTAAAAAACTCTTCAGTGTGGTAATGGGCGATCAACAAGGAAAGGTTTCAGGCTGACCCTATCATTGAGACCATGTCCCAAGTCAGCTCGCAGCCTGATGATCCACTTCCCTTCTTCCCTTTCTGTGAAACCAGTGACATTCCCCAATCTCATGGTGGTATGTATAAGTTCCAAAACCATAAACATAAAATTATGTGTGGTGCCATGAGTCAAAACATGTCTCGCTAGGGCGTTGTTCTCATTTTCCTTGTTGATGGCATACAAGTGCTCTCTTATCCTCTCCCTGAGGGTCCTATTGGTTTTCCCCACATAAAAACTGTTACATTTCTTACAAATAGCTAAATAAACTAGATTCCTAGTCTTACAATCAGCATAATGACTGAATCTGTATGTTACATTAGAATCTGGATGTATAAAGATATCACTACTATTAATAAATGCACACTGATTACAACTGAGACAGGGAAAGGTGCCCTTCCTAACTGATAAAGGTTTGTTAGTGATATTCCTTTCATAACAAAGCATATTTCTGATGGATTTGGTATTTTTATAACAGAACGAAGGGACAGAACCTACTAGATCCTTCAACCTGTCATCCAGTTGTAATATCCCCCAGTTCTTTCTAATAACATCAGTTATACTTTTATTTCTGTTAGTATAAGTGACAACCATTCGTTTATTATTCTTCTTAGCAGGTCTCTCATCTGTAGCTGTTCCTGCCATATTCCTTCTAATGCATGGTAGTGCCATGCCTTCACGCTCTACATTTTGTAAAGTGGACAAATCCGTATCGTGATACCCTCTAGCTGAAAAATCTTCACGTAAATGTATTAATGTCAACGCAAAATCAGAATCATTGCTGACTAGACGTGAGCAACGTGTGGCTTGATTCTTAATAATATTTCTATGAATGTGTGGGGGATGCATACTATCTCGATGTAAATATGCATTTCGCCTGCAAGGTTTCCTATATATCTTTGTGTCAAGTCTACCTTTATTCTTAATGAGAGTAACATCTAGAAAATGTATGTGTTCAGCTGAAGTCTCACCTGTTAGTTTCAAAAATGTGGTTGTATTGTTCATGTAACCAATAAACTCTTCTAGAGTTGACAAATCACCACTCCAAACAAAAAAGAGGTCATCTACAAACCGCTTATAGTTCTTAATAAAGCTGGAGTATAAATCATGTTGCAATATGTACGTTGGTTCCCAATATGCCAACACTAAATTGGCATAGGAATTCGCGCACGGTGTACCCATCGCCACTCCCATAACTCCCGAGAAACAGTTAAGACCTTTTGTCAATTCTAATTCCTTCATCTTGAAGGACACCAAGCACTTTCTTGAATCTTTAGCGGAATGTAGTGCAGACACTAACATATTTTCTGACACTGACATTTTGGTGACCTTAGACTTTCAGTCTCTATTCACGAGCATACCGAATGACATAGGCATTGAATTTCTGAGATTGTTTCTGTTAAATGAAGGGATGGCTACTAACAAGGTTATGAGAATTACCATGCTAATGGAAGTGGTTCTAGAGAACAATGTGTTCTTATTTGATAATAAATATTATTTACAAACTATGGGAGTGGCAATGGGTACACCGTGCGCGAATTCCTATGCCAATTTAGTGTTGGCATAGGGAATCAACGTACATATTGCAACATGATTTATACTCCAGCTTTATTAAGAACTATAAGCGGTTCGTAGATGACCTCTTTTTTGTTTGGAGTGGTGATTTGTCAACTCTAGAAGAGCTTATTGGTTATATGAACAATACAACCACATTTTTGAAACTAACAGGTGAGACTTCAGCTGAACACATAAAATTTCTAGATGTTACTCTCATTAAGAATAAAGGTAGACTTGACACAAACATATATAGGAAACCTTGCAGGCGAAATGCATATTTACATTGAGATAGTATGCATCCCCCACACATTCATAGAAATATTATTAAGAATCAAGCCACACGTTGCTCACGTCTAGTCAGCAATGATTCTGATTTTGCGTTGACATTAATACATTTACATGAAGATTTTTCAGCTAGAGGGTATCACGATACGGATTTGTCCACTTTACAAAATGTAGAGCGTGAAGGCATGGCACTACCATACATTAGAAGGAATATGGCAGGAACAGCTACAGATGAGAGACCTGCTAAGAAGAATAATAAACGAATGGTTGTCACTTATACTAACAGAAATAAAAGTATAACTGATGTTATTAGAAAGAACTGGGGGATATTACAACTGGATGACAGGTTGAAGGATCTAGTAGGTTCTGTCCCTTCGTTCTGTTATAAAAATACCAAATCCATCAGAAATATGCTTTGTTATGAAAGGAATATCACTAACAAACCTTTATCAGTTAGGAAGGGCACCTTTCCCTGTCTCAGTTGTAATCGGTGTGCATTTATTAATAGTAGTGATATCTTTATACATCCAGATTCTAATGTAACATACAGATTCAGTCATTATGCTGATTGTAAGACTAGGAATCTAGTTTATTTAGCTATTTGTAAGAAATGTAACCGTTTTTATGTGGGGAAAACCAATAGGACCCTCGGGGAGAGGATAAGAGAGCACTTGTATGCCATCAACAAGGAAAATGAGAATAACGCCCTAGCGAGACATGTTTTGACTCATGGCACCACACATAATTTTATGTTTATGGTTTTGGAACTTATACATACCACCATGAGATTGGGGAATGTCACTGGTTTCACAGAAAGGGAAGAAGGGAAGTGGATCATCAGGCTGCGAGCTGACTTGGGACATGGTCTCAATGATAGGGTCAGCCTGAAACCTTTCCTTGTTGATCGCCCATTACCACACTGAAGAGTTTTTTATTTTTCTTACAAGTATATTTGTATTCATTTATTTCACCATTTTACATTATAATAAGCATACAGATACATCAGCGCATCCTTAGGTGTTTTTATCAGTGTTTTAGTAGTATTATTAGTGTTTTTATAGGGCTTTTATAGTAGTATTTTGAGAGTTTTTTGAATATATTAAAGTATAAAAATTCTTCGAATATACTGAAGCATTCAAACATTTAATGTTTTAACATTTTCAATTTGTATAATTGTTTCCATGGTGATAGATTGAATTATTGCACCCGATGCATTATTGGTCTATTGGATGACCTGTAATGGTTTTAAACTGGTTGTTTGTTCTGCTTTTTGAAGTCTGATGACGCATCTTGTATAGATGTGAAAGCGCTTACTCATTTGATTAAAGCAGTGTTTTTCTAAAGAAACTGGTTGGCTTCGTTTGTCATGGAGTACCTGCAGCTTTTTTATACTTAACAATCCAAATATGTCCCATATATCCTCAGAACATCTTTGAGGATGTGGTTCTCCTCCAGTCTAATCTTACATTCCCCCTATATTAAGCAGGTATCTTAATCCGTGCTGCTGCAGTATGTTGGAACCTAAAAGCACACTTTTTCCCCTCAATTAAACCAACCTCCTCCAAATGACAAATATACTTTGCTAATAGTTTATTAATGTAAATGACATGCTTGTATTGACTGAGATATATTACCTGTTATCTGTAAGTCAGTCAAACTTGTATTTAACTATGAAGTGTTTGGTCTACAAGAGCTGTATGTTATGGTGTTCTGCTTTTCTGCAACCATTGCCATTGCCAATGTAATTCCAGGCCTGACAACACCTGAACACATTCAGGCAGTAAAAATGCCACCTTACATACTGCCAGTCCTGTCATTCATAAGGCTGTAGAATACTATTATCTTTGTCTTACTGATAAACAAATGCTTCTGGTAAGTAGATGTTCCTTAATTTTACAAATTGTTTTATACCGCCCTACTAATTTCTGATTATTCCCTTGTTACTAATTCCTTTCAGTTTGTTTATACCTTAAAAGACAGAGATGAGAACCCCAGCTCAGCAGAGTTGAAAAGTCTGTTTGCATAAATTTGGCCTGGTTTAACAACATATTATGTAAATTAAGCTCATCTGAGCAGAGTTATATAACACACATTTGCAATTCTTCTAGTAGGTGTAAAATGACTATACAATGTGTGCGTGTGTGTGTTTGTGTTTTGAGTTGCGGTTATGGGTGATGAGCACACCAAAGGGGTGAAGTAGTAGCGTGTCTCAGTTACACCATAGGCTATATCTTCAGTATATTTATGTTCTATTTTGACAGTCAATGGAGATTGATTCATTGCAGTGTTTGTACTGTGAAACTGGAGTATCAAAAGGAGAAAAGGTAAGTAATGGTACTGCTGAACACCTTCTGATTTATTTAACAAATATTGCGGATGTAACCACAACATGCATTAAATCACCTTGTGGCAACACAAATAGTGTAATTTTAAAAAACATGTTAAAGCACATGCATGTTTGTGTAAATGTGTGCAATAGAAATACCCACCCTGCAACCCAAAGAAAGGCAACAAACTGCATAAGTATTGCACTGTAGGAAGTTTTCCACTTAACTAAAAAAATAAAACAGTGCCACTGAAAAGAAAAGGCTAATGCCAATGCTGCAGTCCTGTTAAACAAATCTCCACCACTTTCTTCAAGTAATTGCATGTATGAGCTTTCATATGTTTGAGCTCACTTTACTACAATGGAAGTAGTTGAAAGAAATCATTACTTTATACTAGATGTGTCTTCCATTGCACATTAACACACTTTTGAAATACATTTTGCAGTGTGTTAGACAGATGTAAATGATGCAGGCATTCTGTACAGCTCTTAATATTTCAGTAATCAGCATTGTTCATTGGTGCTCGGCACATTTGTATGAAGGCGCAGCAGCACTCTTTGCCGATTAACCCTGAGTGCATGCAAAGTGAGGGAGTATGAATATCACCTGACTCTTAACCAGTTCGACCCTCACTTGCAGAAGTATTTGAATTAGTTTTATACCTACAACTGAAGTATTTGGGATATACTTTTCTGCAGAATAACATGGATTTAGGAAGGCATACAGGACTGCCACAGTTATCTTGACTTTTAATAATATGTTGTGTGGTAGTGACAATGGTAAACTCTCAAGGGTCCTCACAGTTGACTTGAGTAAAACATTCAGCATGACAGATGAACAAATAAAAACTCCACCAAGAATTGTAGGAACAAAAAACACCGCAGGATTAGTGTTAAAAATGTTAAATCTTTGCTTTTGTCTATAAATGACTTCAGCTGCCTTTTCCTTACTATTGGTTCAGAAAGTTCAGTGCTTTGTGATGTGATCTCTTTTTATTCTTATTGTACATGGTCACTTTCCATAAAGAGCGTGGTAAAATTTAAATTGGTGATGTATGCAGAGGATCTGGTTTTCTTCATCAACAGTGCAGTTTTGTCAGGGTCTGGTTCTGCAGAAGGTGAAGCCGTTTGCATTTGATACTACAGTAAGGTGGCAGAAGGCTTCTTGTAACTGGTATGTCTATGTGCAGGTATTTCAGCTAGTGCAGAAAATGTGCTCCTTCAAGTTATTGCAAGTTCACTTTCACTTGGCCTTTTATAGTTGCTTACCAGGCAAGAGAAATGCCTCATTTCAGACCCTTCAGAGCTGTGGCATCAAAGGAAGCTGCAGTACCTATAAGAAGAGCTTTTATCAATCAGTTCAACCACCACACTTTTTTTTTCTTTGGGAAAGACCACATACCTCTCACCCTCTAGGTACAAGAAATTTGGGGAAAACTAAAAATAATGGGAGGGGGGAATTCAAACTTGGGTGCCAAATTAAATGGTTTTGTGTTATCGTGTGTTTTCTGAAGTATATGACATCTCTAACTCAGATGCATGTCATTATTTAGTGATGTCAATCCTCCGTGATTTGCCAGAAAGCCATTAATTTTAAGTGGAACAGACTAAAACTATGAGTTAAAAATGTGGATGCTCTGTGAAACTCTGCCCAGTTGAGAGGTATTAGGAGGGACTAGATTATGTAAAACAAAGAACATAAAAACTCACTGCATACAGTAACAGATTGCTAGAATGGAGCAGGGGGACCCAGGAAATGTGATTGAGAAGCTTAAACAATATAGTACCATGCTGCCAATGAGCCTATAACCTGTCCTCCCATAAGTAAAATCTTTTTGGAAAAACTCTGGAGAGCTATGCTAACCTGAGAAAATTAGAAAGTTGTGAATGTTTGTTACAGGTGAAATACTTTAAGAAAGTTTTTTTTTCTGCCTTTTTCCTATACGTTTAGGCATTTTTGCTGAATTTAAAAGTGTTTTGTCTGCTTTGTTTCACTTAAAATCATTTCACTGTTTACAATTGTTATGGCCTAGTTCTGGAGTCATCTTGAGACATTAGTGATTCTTGTAGTGGGAATACATTAATTGCTGCTGTTTTTAGATAACCATGCTGCACTAATTGGTTGAATTTATAGGTGCTTTTTACTGTTTGTTATAATGAGATCAGCTGCACACAGTTGTTACTGTGAGCAAGTGAAAATTTGCCCCAAATCTTGTAATGCAAAAATCCTTTTTCATTCATCTTGTGTGCAGCTGTATGTGTTTGCAGGAGTTGTTACCAGCTGCACTAGGCTGCCCATTGGCGTTTCCTACTAATCCTGCGTGATCATGTATTTTTCCTTGTCCCCCCATAGTTCTGAAAAAATAAAATCGCAATGGTCAACATGGAGAGACACCAGATTACTTCCCTTTCTATTGCCCACCCTGGTATCTTAGGACAGTGTAAGGGCTACCTAATATTCACTGTAAATTAACAGATTCTGTCTGCAAGAGATGCAAACACATAACTAATCTGGATGCAGTCCTCTCAAAATCTCATGCATTCAGTGAGCATTAGACTGTTTTACCACCACCCATATGAACACAACATCCTCATAGTGACAACACTAAATTTTCATATGTTGATTCCTTAAAAATTACTACCAAAGCCTCTTAGAATTCTTAAGAGTAGACAGCAATGAATCCCCCAATACATCTTCTACATGTACCCCTACATTGACATGTCATCAACATCGTAACACTCTAGTGTCAAATAAGATTAAATCAGCTTCTTGAAACATCCTAGTAATTGGTGGCTCCATTGTTAAACACACCATCTCCTTGTTCACTCAGCTGAACAAGGTCAAGATTAAAGTTAGCTGTCTCCTGGGAGCCAAGATTGCTCACGTATCAAGGGTCCTTGGGAGCTGTCATCTAGTAAGTGTGACTATGAACATTCTGTCATAAAAGTCCATGAACAACATGCAGAAGGACAGACTGAAACTTCCTGTTGATTCATCAGTCAAGGATAGGTCCCTGGTTTTGAGTGGTATCCTCTCCTTACTTAGAATAATGCCTAGATTCAAGGGAAATGTAAATGCATTCAATAACTGACTGAACAACTGGGGTCATTTTGTGTGTGTGTGTGTGTGTGTGTGTGGGCGCGCACATCATTCAACTCCCTGAAACGAGATGATTCACAGATCTACTTGTTTTGCAAAACATGGTCTGTACCTGTTGTTAATAGGCTTCCACATATAGGCTAATGTATTTGCTGCCTTAATTTTGCCTTTTTAGACAGAGTTCATCTAATGATCTTACTAAGTAACAAATCAAATCATAACATGGACAATACCAAGGTGGCCTTTTTTAGAGCCTGGAGTCTTAACAACAAACTGCCTGATTTGGTGGCACTTCGGCATCTGGAATGAGACCATGTTTGTGTAGTCACAGAGATATGGTTCCAATGTAACGAGAGTACCCCATTCATGTCTGGGTCCTATGGCTATCACTCTTTTAAAAACAAGGCAACCTCCAAGCCTAAATTAGTCTGAAATAAAAGTTAACAACTCATCGGCAATCATAACTACAACCCACTTTTAAACAACTCTTGTTGTCACTCCTGTAACTTTGCTGAAACTACCGGCAGTTCATTCTAGACTCATTTCTGGAAATTGCCAATAAATTTTCATCCAACCCACATTCAACATTAGCAACACTGACAACTCTCAGTCCCAACTCTACCTTCTCTACTATCATAGCCAAAGAAAGTAAATCAGTGGTACTCAAACTGGAATTTAAAAGGTTCACAGTTTAGTCACCTGTACCCAGCCATTCTAAATATTGCAGCTTAGAAAATGTCACAGACTCTAACTCACATATTTAATCTGTCCTTGACTACAGGTATCATCACCAGTTTGTTCAAGCACTCTGTGATAGTACCTCTCCCAAAATGCTCATCACCTGCAGACTTAAAAGATTACAGACCAATATCAAACCTATGCCCAATCACAACAGTCTTTGAAAAACTTCTCTATAGACAATTATTCAAACATATTAATGACTGGATTCATTTGTAGCAGGCAGCATGGCTTCCATAATGCCTTTTAATATTGCACCTGTTTTACTCTCACATAATCATCTATAACAACATGAATGATGGCCTTCTTCATAAGCATGACTAGGGTATTCAAAACCGTCCGCCACTACCTACTACTTAACAAGCGGTCTAAATTAAACAGTGGTTCCATAACTACCTAAATGGCAGACCATACCCAAGTGTATGCTAATAACACACGATTAACCCACTCAGTACCAAAAACTGGTATGCTACAAGCTCTGTTCTTGGCTTCTTACTTTTCTAATGCTTCATAAATTACTTTTGTCTTGCACTACTATGAATCTAATACTGTATGCAGCTGACATCATCTTTATAGAATCCAACAAAACTTACAACACCCTCCAATCCAATCCCCAATCCAGCTTCTTACAACTTTGCAAATAGACTGTCTTTAACAATCTACTTAGTACTATTTTTGCAACAAAACCAATATGAACATCTATCCCACCATTTACAATGAAAAATTCCAAGAGCAATAGCATTCCCAGTGTTGCATAACAGACGTATCTGGGACTGTAGACCCTACTTACCTTAGCACATCCAAGACAGCATGACTGCGATGTACTTCAGATGATCAGTTGGCTCCCTATAACTCAGTGACACTTCATACACTGATATTCTCACATTTAAAATATTAAAGCAAGGTTATTGGCCCTAAAGAAGAGGATGCTGGCAATGTAAGTACAAACCTACACATTAAGAAAAATCACTGACAAAAGCCTTCAGCTAGTCAGATTGCCTTTCAGTACAACTATAATAGAAAGGATAGGTTGTACATGTATCATGTTTGATGTTCTTCGTCTCACATTGCTGCAGTCATAACCTGTGGGTAGTCCGCTGTCCTCGATCGGCCCGAATACCAAAGAGCTGGGCTGGTGTCGATCATTGTCGCCTGGAGCTGACGTCAGTACGTAGTAGTACTTAAGCGCATGACCGACGCCATATCCTCAGTCTTTCTTGCCGCGTGGTCCGAAGCAGAAGCAGCGTTTGCAAGTGCCGTTCGGCGTTCTGAAATTTTCATTTATCGAGTTTCAGACAGAAGACCAAGTTGGGCTAAGTACCCCGTTGGGGAAATCTTTGTCTTTTCTTGCCTCAGTTTTCCGGATGTCAGAAAAAGTTAATAATTGCATTTCTTGTGGGAAACAGATACCTCATAGGGATTATCATTCTTTCTGTATTCCTTGCTTGGGGCCTGAGCACGACGTGGTCGGGTGTCGCTTTTGTGTTAGATTTAATAAGCGCACCATTAAAAGGAGATTAGACTGTGCCAGGCTTGTTTTTGGTAAAAGGTGTAACTATAACATGCCGTCGGATCCTCCGACGCCCGCTACCGCTAAAAAGCGTAAAGAAAATCTTTGAAGTGTAAACCGGATGAGTCGTCCGTTGTGGACGCCGGTTCTACGGAGCCTCCGGTTGAATCTGTGGATCCTGCCGAGGGTTCGGCTGAATCCCAGGGGGAACCTTTACTTTTGCAGGAGTTGGCCTCTCAGGATTTAGGCCCGGCTGAGGGTGCTTCTCAGGTGTCTGTAGTTCCATCTTTACAGAAGGTTATTAGGCCTTCTACTTCAGTGGCTAAAGGCCATGCTAAGGCCAAACCTTGTCTTGTTGGCCCTGGTCATGGTTCTAGCTTTCCAGCCCCTGTTCCTAAAAAACATATGTTGAAAATGGCGGAGGACTTGATTACTTTGATCAGGGGTTCTATGCCCCCCCCCAGAGAAAAGGCCTAGGGTGGAGGCAGATTTAGAGGGAATGGATCATTCCTCTGACTACTCTGATTCCTCAGCTGAGGAAATTCAGGAATTCCCTTCTTATTCAGATTCAGATGCAGAGGATTCCTGTCCTTCTGCTTCTCCTCTAGAGGATTTTTCTTTTTCTGAGACTTTACATTCCATGAGGGAACATTTTAAGTGGGAAGGTCAGGATTTTTCAGATTCTCGGAAGAGGCTTAGGGAATTTTTGTTTCTGCCACAGCATAGGCCCTTGGCTATTCCTCCTGTCTTAGATGTTGTTCAGGATGTTTTTTCTGAATCTTCCCTTAATCCTGATTCTTTGCCTCCTGCCCCTGTTAAGCCAGACAGATATTATAGAGTTCCAGAAGCACATAAGTATTTGTACAAGAGTCCTAGAGCTGATCCGGAAACTATTATTCAAGGTCCGAAGGGTATTAGGGCTTCTGTGGTTAAGAATCCAGTTCCTCTGGATAAAGATTCTAGAGCTTTAGATAGGTGGGGGAAAAAAGTGTACACCTCCTCTACGTTAGCTATGAGGGCGTTGAATTGCCAATTTCATATGCTGAAGTATCAGAACTTTTTGTTGGGTCAATTGAAATCTAAGGTGGATGCTTTATCTGAGGGTATAGAGTGTAAGGAGCTCCAGGAGTTGGTTCATGCATCAGATCAAGTTGGCAAACATTCTTTACAGTGTGGTTTCGATGCTCTTCAGGCTACATCCAGGGTGGCTGCTACAGGTTCAGTTATTCGTAGACATGCCTGGCTTAAGGATCAAAATTTGTCAGAGCATGTTAAGGCTCGGATTTTGGATGCTCCTCTTCAATCGGAAGTACTTTTTGGTCCTCCTGTGGAATCCGTTTTGAAAAAGATGGAAGATAAGGCTAAGTCTAAAGCGGTCAAAGATTTTATGCAGGTGCAGCCCCCTAAGTTTAGTAGGAATTGGCCTGCTAGAGGATGGTCTTATCCTTCTTCGGATTATCAGTCTAAGGGCAAGTCTAGATGTGGTAGAGTCAGAGCTCACGCTCAGGGTTCTTTCAGACCTAGGACTTGGAGTTCTCCTGCACAGTCTTCTGGTGAGGGCAGGGGTCAGCCCTTTCGTAAACAGACCCAATGACCTGTATCTTCCGCTGCCAGACCCTTCTTTACTGGCAGCTCCTCTAGGAGGAAAGTTGGGACTTTTCAAACAAAACTGGCATTTGCTCACCCAGGACAAATGGGTGTTGGATATAATAAATCACGGGTACAAGTTTTATTTTCACACTTTTCCTCCTTTCAAAGGCATGCCGGATGTGCCTCCTCAGCAAAGGATGGAGGCTCAGGAGCAAATTTCTTTACTTTTGCAGATGGGGGCAATTCAGGTGGTCCCTCCGTCAGAAGTAGGCCTAGGTTTTTATTCCCGTCTATTCCTAGTGCCAAAGAAAGGAAACACTTGGAGGCCAATTCTGGATTTGTCCATTCTCAATACCTACCTAGACATTCCAAAGTTCAAGATGTTAACATTACAACAACTTCTGTCTATGCTAGGCAAAGATCACTGGATGGTAACCCTGGATCTCAAAGAGGCCTATCTTCACATCCTTATCAGACCCAGCTGCAGGAGATTCCGGGCTGGTACTTCTCATTATCAGTTCTCTGCATTGCCCTTTGGTTTATCTACTGCGCCCAGAGTATTCACAAAAGTTCTGGCTCCTGTAATTGCCTTCCTCAGACAGAGAGGAATACAAATTTATCCTTATCTGGACGATTGCCTGATTCTTGCTCAAAACAAGGACAAGTTACTACAACATCTCCAGTATGTAATGGCAGTTTTAAGGTGCCTAGGGTATTCTGTGAACGAAATAAAGTCCAGTCTAGTGCCCTCTCAGGACATGTGCTTTCTGGGTGTGAGACTGAATACAGCTTCTCAGATGGCATTTCTGACCCCGGACAAACAAAGAACTCTTCAACTATACTTCCAGCAGTTATCAGTAATGTCCAGGCTGACTGCAAGGACAGTCCTTCAAGCCTTGGGGTTCATGGCATCTTGCATTCTAGTACTTCCCAATGCCAAACTGCATATGAGGAAGCTACAATGGTATCTCAAAAGTGTGTGGACTCAACACTGCCACGGTTTGGACCCTGTCATTCGGATTATACCTTGCATCCAGAAGGAATTCTTGTGGTGGGCTCAGGAATGTCATCTAAACAAGGGACTCTGTGATCCGACCAGAGGCGAGTCAGATCCTAACGACGGATGCCTCGGACTTGGCTTGGGGAGCACACTTCAATGGAAAATGGATACAAGACACGTGGCCTCCCAAACTACTACATTTGTATATCAACATGAAGGAGATGTTAGCAGTCCAGTTTGCCTTGATGGCCTTCAAGGACCTACTTCAGCCGGGACAGGTGTTGATTCAAACAGACAACACAACAGTCATGTGGTACATCAACAAGCAGGGGGGAACCCATTCCTACCCTCTTTGCAGACAAGCAATGATTTTGTGGGAGACTGCTCTGAGTTTGCACATCAATCTTCAAGCATGGTTTCTGCCAGAAGCACAGAACTCCCTAGCAGATGTATTGAGCAGGCAAATTGTGGATCCCCACGAGTGGAAACTGGACCCTCAGGTATTCAAACAGTTGACCGTGGCTTGGGGAGCTCCAGACCTAGATCTGTTCACTTCTCCACTGAATTTCCAACTGCCAAAATTTTGCACAAAGATGTTCCACCCAAATGCTTGGAAAGTGGATGCTCTATCTTTCAGTTGGAACAACCTTCACGTTTATGCTTTTCCCCCTCTGCCTCTTCTTCCCAAGGTACTCTTGAAAGTCAGGCGGGACAAGCCTTGCATGATTCTAATAGCACCAGATTGGCCACGTCAGCATTGGTATCCTCTGCTGAGGAGTTTAATTCAGGAGCCTCCTTGGCCTTTGCCACAGGTTCCTCATTTGTTATCCCAGTCAAACAATCATTTTCTCAATGTTTGGGTGCAGTCCCTGCATCTAACAGCCTGGCGTATTCTGTAATGGAGCCGGTGGGGTCTCAGCTTCCTCAACAGGTTTTAGATGTCATTTTGGAAGCCAGGCGGCCTAGTACTAGAAAAGTTTATGCTGATAAATGGAAGAGATTTTTTCTTTGGAGCACAGCAAAGGGCTTTGATGTTTCAGTGCCTAATTTGAGTTTTGCACTACAGTATCTTACTGAATTACTGTACAAGGGTTTGTCATTCTCTTCTCTGAAGGTTCATGCTGCAGCCATTTCTGCTCACTATGATTGTGACCCTCCTTTATTTTCTCACCCTTTGTTCAAACAATTTCTTAGAGGGGCAAAGAATATAAGACCCCCACGTAGAGCTCCTACTCCTTCCTGGGATCTCAGTTTTGTGTTGGAGAAGCTTACTTTACCTCCTTTTGAACCTGCAGCTTCGTCTGAATTGAAGTTTTTGTCTTGGAAGACTGCTTTTTTGTTGGCCATTACTTCTGCTAGGAGGGTATCTGAATTGCAGGCACTCATGGCAGTTGAACCCTTTCTGATATTCCATAAGGATAGAGTTTCTTTGCGAACTAACCCTACTTTTATGCCTAAAGTGATTTCTAATGTGGCCTTGAACCAGTCTATTCATTTGCCTACTTTTTATGCTGATCCCCAAAATAAGGGGGAAAAAGTCTTGCATTCTTTGGATATCCACAGACAGCTACGTTATTATTTGAGCAGAACTAAAGAGTTCAGAACGACTCAACAGTTATTTGTTTCTTTTGCTTTGGGTTCACAAGGGAAAGCTGTTTCAAAGCAGACTATTTCTAAGTGGATTGGTCAATGTATTGCTTTTTGTTATTCTCATCATGGGAAGGATGTTCCTGCTGGGATCAGGCCTCATTCTACTAGGGCTACTGCCACATCTACTGCTTTTTTGAGGGGGGTAGCTACTAAGGATATTTTGGAGGCAGCTACTTGGAGTTCAGTATACACTTTTACTAAGCATTACCATCTCCCTCTTTATTCCAAGTCCAGGGCTGGGTTTGCCACTGCAGTTTTACAGGGCATGTTAGCAGCTCCTAATGCTATTTAGTTTGCCAGCCTCCCTTTTCCTTTGCTTTGGGATTCTACCCACAGGTTATGACTGCAGCAATGTGAGACGAAGAACATAGTACAGTTTTGTACCTACCATAAATGTAGATGTTCGAGGATCTACATTGCTGCAGTCCAATTATCCCTCCCTCCTTCCCCTCTATAGTTTGTGGTAGCTGTGTTTTTTTGGGATAATCTTTATTTCCACACTGGTAGTTGTTGGGTGTTTACTATTTTGGCTCTGGCCTTCTTTCTTTCTTAGGCCTTCTGACATCTGGGGCAAGAAAGACTGAGGATATGGCGTCGGTCATGCACTTAAGTACTACTACGTACTGACGTCAGCTCCAGGTGACAATGACCGACGCCAGCCCAGCTCTTTGGTATTCGGGCCGATCGAGGACAGCGGACTACCCACAGGTTATGACTGCAGCAATGTAGATCCTCTAACATCTACATTTATGGTAGGTACAAAACTGTACTTTTCCTCTGCCAATACTTAAACACTGTAGTATCACCATAAAGTGACTAACATAGATACTGTATATAATAAGGCACAACATTTATAACTACTGTCTAGATCATACAGATCCTTCAGCAGATTGTACTAATAATGTTTTAATTTTAAACTATCAAATGTCGTTGTTAGTTGTTTCATTTTTTTTTAGGTTTTAGATTTCTCAGATCTCATTGAGTTGTAACAATTATTTATTGTAGAGATTAGTCTAATGGTCCGAGTATTATTTATGACAAGCGTCATGAATAAAGAATTAATTTGCTGGAGAGAGAATGTTACGTGTAATTATAAGCGTTGTTAGAAGTTTTGCCAATACGTTTTTTAAAAAGTTTTTTAAATGTTTTATAATATATAAAGTCATCATGTTCTGAGCCTAAGAAATGCTTTTATACACTGAATTGATTCCATTCTTTTGTCAATTAGACACTGGATTTTGCAGATTGATTCAATGATTTAATTTAATTTGATTGCTTGATTATTTGATTACCCTATTAAAGAGAAGTTTTTTTTTAGCATATATATATGATACCTGCAAATTGCATTATTATGGATCTGAAGAAGCGTGCTTGATGTACGTGAAAGCGCTTGTCCTCCAATAAATATTTCCATTTATTGTGGTGGTCCGTCCCCAGTGTTTCAACTTTGCATTTCTACACTTTGACTTTTGGAGCAGACCTTCAGGGAACAGCGATACTGTGTTTTTTACTAAGATTGTACTAATATCCCAAGGCCAGGTTTGTCTTTTCATGTAATCTGTAACAACTTCTTTCTGTATGTTGTTGATATTGTACTACTGTGTATCTGTAACAATGTCTTGTTTGTATATTATTGATCTTGTACTGTTGGAGCTTTTCACCCCTGGCCTTCACTGAAAACAGGTTCTCCTGACCCAGACAAACCATCCCAGTAAACAAATATGAAATAAATAAAAGAGCTTCTCCAAATCGGGTCCTTTTATTTGGAACCAGTTACCAAATGATCTAAGAAACTAACAGACTCTGTCAGCATTCAAAACTACACTATGATGCACCTTCAGAAGAAACCCACTTTTACTTGTTTTAGTGACACTGGATAGTAATCCAATCTCATACCTTACCATCCTTATTTAAAATGTTTAATATCATCTGTTACTGTTGAATGTGTCAACTCATGTAAATAATCAAAATTTTAAAGTATGCAATTACTGCCTTCTATGTCTGCCACTGTGTTGACAGTATTGTAGTCCCTCTATAATACTGCAGCCCAACCCTCAGTCTACATTACTTGTTACGTTCTCTCTGCTCTTTAGCCAAGGTTGTGACTGAAAAGGGGGTCAATAGATTAGTTTAACAACCTAGTTAATAAATGACAAGTACCCCCTGACATCCAGCTCATCAAACTCCATTCACACTGCGCAAGTCAGAATATCAGCTTAATAGTTTGCTACTGACCCCACAGGGTCATGAAAAGTTTTTGGCTTTCCTTGAAAATATCCTCAAAAGAGATTGGTTGTTTTTATCCTTGGTGACTGCAACTAACCCACCTTAGACTCGAGTACTTACACTTGTAATACGGGTATGCATAATTCTTCTTAGAGTGGGTTAATGAAAATTTCCTGGATCAGATTGTCCAAAATTTTACCAGTGGCATTAATATCCTAAATCTAGTTCTCACAGACATTGCCCTGGCATGTTCCCTGCTTTTTGTTGCCCCCACATTATTTATGTTGGATCTCAAACTGCCTTTACCCCTTACCACCACCATAACCAACAAGACCACCGTGTTTAGAGACTTCAAACCATTTTTATAATTGTACAGAATTCACCCATGTTGACCACACAGGAGACTGGGGATATATAGCCACTTATGCGAAGGATTGTTATGATCATTTAGATAAAGGCATTGACTGAGCAGTCTCTGCCAGAACCATATGGAGTGGAGAATTCAACAACAAACCACCCTGATAGTCAGTAGACATAAGCAGTTTATACAATAGAAGGAAGAAACTGCATAGTTTACTTTGTAAGACCAGAACCGCCTTCACAAAGAGAATGTGAGATGGCTCACCAAGAAATTGAAGGCAACTATAAAGACAAGCAAAGCATACAATGAATGTTGGCTGGATTTTGAGGCTAAGGATAATTAAGTCTTTTTTCAGCTACATTAGAAAACTATGGAATAATTCTCAACACCTGCCATTCCAATCTTAAAGTCGCTGCCAACATGCTAGCAAAATGTATACTGCCAATTTCTTCCCTGAAACTAACAACCTTATTCCAAATATCCATGAGTCACCCCACCTAGCCCTCTCAGTCTATCATAATGTGTAATGCACTCTACAACACCAAAAAACATGCATTCAGTGGGTTCCAAGAGTACAGTGGGATGTCTAATAAATCATTCCCTCCAGTGGACCTCTCCAAGTTTGCACTCCAGTGGGTGGAAATTAACCTTTTTGATGGAATTAGATTATGTCCTCATATTTCAAACAAATGTTCATATCTCTCGAACCAAAGCTCTTACCAAAGAAGTGTTAATGGCAAACTCTTCAGCACAAACTGTTTGTTTTTACTGTGGTAGTATTCTTTAGGTTCTAGGTTATAAACTAGAGATCTGATATTGTTAATCTTTGTTCACTCCTTACTGATGGGTTATCGGTTCCGTCCTTGGAACAGAGCCGGCCAGTATCAAGCTCACGTCAGCCAAAAACTCTCGAGCCAAGGTCCTACCCAGAATGCTCTGCTCCCTGTTACCCCAGATCTCGTTTGCTGCATTGCTGTACAGCTGTGTCAAGCCACTCTCTCAGCTAAGTGCCTAATTTTTGAAAGTTTTATACATTATGAATATTTCATATAGTTTCTAATAATGTTTTCCTACCCATTGTATACTGTAGACTGTCTTCCTTTAGTCTTTTCACTTTTATTACCCGTTTTTCTTACCTTTGAGGTAATTCTTCCTTACCATCATTGGTAATCCTTCTTTTTATCTTCTTACCCTTTTGGGTACCTTTTCCTCTTCCTTTTGGGACTGTTGTTCTTCTCCACATCATTATGTCAGATAAGATAAGTAGCATTGGTTTCAAGCAGTGTAAGGATTGCGGCCGTAAATTACCGCTTTCCGATGGCCATGACTTGTGTGTCTACTGTCTGGAATGTCTCCCACCTTACTGTGGATCCCTCGTGTGGGATTTGTAAATATTTTTCAACCAGGACTCTTAACAAGAGGAAGAATAAATTAATATTGAAAGGTCTTTTCAAATCTCCTTTCTCTGAGGCTATTTCTGGGTTGGAGGCCTCACCCCCTCCTGTTAAACCCTGTAAGAGGCATTCTTCCACTTTATCATTGAGGTCGCTCCCTTCTTCTCTCTCTGGAGATTATAGGGAGTCAACTCATAAGAAGGTGAAATTGATTACTACTTTGGCACTGCCACCTGTGACTCTGTCGGCTCCAGGCTCGGCACCACCCCAAATGATTCTGGCTCCAGCCATGTCTTCCTTATTGACACCAGCACCAGAGTTCCTGGTGCAGACAACTACGGCTTGTGTAGTTCTGTTGCAGCCCTTACCGGCACCTTCCATACAGGTACAGTCCCCTTTGGCACCGTTGGTACAATCCTCTTTGGCTCAGAGTATGACTTTTCTGTACTCCACGACACATACCTTTTTAGCACCAACATGTTCTTCGGTGCAGTCCTTCTCTGCACCATCCTTATTACCAATGCAGACACTCCTCGATGGCACCGTACCCATCGGGGGAGACTTTTGCCTTTATGGTGCAGACACCTTCAACTTCTATGGCGCTGACGTCATCAGCACAGACTACTTCCATACCATTTTCTTCAGTGCAGATATCCTCGGTTCTGGGCTTTGCAGCTCTTGAATTAGCAAGGACCAAGTATTTTCCCTCCTTGGATCCATTTGCTGGTAGTCAGTATAGTCCTTTTCTAGAAAGACCAGAATCGCCATCAGCTTTCTCCATGAGGTCAACCAAGAGTCTCTCTGAGCAAGATGTGTTGTGGCTTGTTGCCCAGTTGCTTGTGGCCAGAGGTCTCTCTCACCCGTTGAAGTCCATGTTCCCTCCTTCAGGTGAACGTATATCTCCTCAAACTCCAACGTACTGTCCTCCTATGACTTCTACTCAAGTTTCAAAGCCTGTTACTCCAACAGCAGCTTCCCTTCCTCCAACTCCAATAGTGGATCTCACTTTGGAACCGAAGTCGTCCTTTAGCCCTCTGTGCACAGGGCATTAGGCTGTTCTCAGGCCAGTGGCTGTGCCATGGGGGAGGGCATTCCTGGTTCCACGCCGATTTTTTTTTTTCCCTATAGCACCCTCCAGGGATCCTCTCTCACAGTTCACTGTCCTCTTGAGACTCCTGGTCTGGGCTGTTCGGGGTGGAGTGTGATCCTGGTTCCGAGGTTGTCGTGCTCTGTTCTGGGCTCCCATCCCTCCTTGGATGGGCCAGCCTTCCAGGCCGTGGAGAGGGTGTTTGCCTCCGCTGGCAAACCCCACATGTCAGAGTCCTCTTCCTCCCTCTGTGCCACAACTGTCACAAGCCACAGCCACTGGACACCGGGCACAAGGGTCTCCGGTTTCTCCTACTCGAGACCCCCCTGTTTATAGTCTATGCCAGAACCTACCACTGAGGAAGTACTCCACAAAGCATTGTGCAAGAGGAAGCACATGGGAATCCACTGAGGAGTCGTTGACTGAAGATACGGATTTTGATGATGGGGAAGGGTCCCCACGGTCTCCCTTTGATGAGGTGTCCTTTGGTAACATCCTTGAGATCCTTAGACAGAGGGGTGACTGGAAGTCCTCTAATCCTTCCTCTGAGGAATCTGTATTCCTGCAGGCTTTTCGTGCCCGGCCCCTTACCTCCTGGGTCCCTCCGCCAGCTGATCCAGATCATTGTCCAGTGTGCATGGAAGGCTCCTGACACCCTGGAGGCGATACCAATGAGACCAGATAAAGTATTATCATCCCCAGCTGAGCACCCACTTTGGTCACAAGGTCTTCAAGTAGATGCTATGGTGGTGTCGGCTGCAACTAAGAGGGATTTTGCATAAGAGAGCCAAACTGTCCATCTGCCCAACAAGGAGTCCCAGGCAATAGACAGACTAAGGAAGTATGTGTTTGCTTCATCGACCTTCGCAGTAAGGTCTTTGAACCATTTGGCACACTTTACCAGGCTTCAGAGGGATCTTATCAACCAGCTCTCTGAAACCTTGGCAGGAGCTGTTTCTGACGAGGTCTGTGACAACGTGGCTTCTCAGATAGCCACCCTAGACTCCATTTCCAACTCTTCCATGCTTCTTATTTCTCATGCAATGGAAAGGGTGGCTAGAGCGGCAGGCACAGGTATAGTCACCAGACAACATGCTTGGATGTGCCTTTGTGACTTTGTGGACTCCTTTAAGGCTTCCTTCATGAATGTCCCCATCGAGGCCGCTTCTTTTTTTGGCCCTAAAATAAAAGCTACGCTGGCTATGTGTGAACAAGATGGCAAGACCCTGTCTGCCGTTGGTGTCAGACACTCCACTCCTCAGTGATTCTATTCCAGAAATCAGAGGAGTGGGGAAGATGTGGCATAGGAAATCCCAGGGCCCTTTCCAGGACGCACGTGCCAAGATCTCCCCTAGAGGCAGAGGGGGAAACTCCAATAGAATATGCCCCTTTCGGGCAGAGGAGTTCTGCGAAACTGGGGTTCCAGAGATTCCTTCTCTGGCCAACCCTATCAGCACTCCTGAAGCATTGCCCGACTGTTCACCTCTGGAAGCGGTCGGGGGTCATTTTTCCTTGTACCCCGCTGTCTGGCAAAATATAAACACCGACTCTTGGGTACAACAGATAATATCCAGAGGCTATTGCATCCCCTTCCATCTTTGTCCAATCTCATCCAAAGTATTACCTGATGTTCCACCCAGTCAAAGGGAAGCAGCAACACACGAAATCCAAAAGCTGCTACAAAAAGAGTCATCCAGACAGTCCCCCAGACCAGATGGGATCCAGTTTTTACTCTAGGTTCTTTTTAGTGTCAAAAAAGACAGGGGACTGGAGACCAATTCTGTAAAAACAGAGAAATTCCTGATGGTCATGGTTCAGTCTATCCTTCCTCTTCTGGAAGAAGATGATTGGATGTGCTCTGTAGATCTTCAAGATGCGGATTACCACATAAAAATGGACAAATGCTCAAGAAGATACCTCCGCTTTCGGATAGGAGCCAGTGACTACCAATTTTGAGCTCTGCCCTTCAGTCTCTCTGCAGCCCCCTGAGTGTTCACCAAATGCATGGCAGTGGTTATCGCTCACTTGTGACTTCAAGGATTCCAAGTGTTTCCATATCTAGACGACTGGCTCCTCACCACCCCCACCAAGCATCTACTGGAAGAAGCCCTGCACTACATTCTCCTCACAGCTTAAAGCCTGGGAATCGTTATAAACTGGGAGCAATCCAAGATGACCCCAGCTCAGTCTTTGGAATTTATAGGGGTACTATTGGACACGAGAAATTGCACAGCAACACTTCCGGATCACAGGCTTCAAATTATAAGGCAACAGGTTCAACCGCTGCTCTGTCACCACAAATCTCTCACTCGATCTATACTCCAACTCTTGGGGTCAATGACAGCCTCGATCACCATTGTTCCTCTAGCCAGATTCCACATGAGGCTCTTTCAGTAGGTACTTCTCACTCAGTGGTACCCTCTACAACATCTTTTGTATTTTCAGATAAGTGTAACTTAGAGATGCAAGCAAGATTTACTCTGGTGGACATCTCGAAATCCCCAACAGTGGTCTCGTCCCGTCAACCCCCATCAACCTATAGCCACGGTGACCACGGATGCCTCCCTGATGGGTTGGGAGGGCTATGTCAGGGAAACTCAGTCCAAGGCACCTGGTCGGAGACAGAGGCCCTTTTGCATATCAGCGTCCTGGAACTGAGGGCGATGCTACTAACTTTGCAAGCATTTAAGTCCATCCTTCCATCAAGGACTGTTGTGATCCAATCGGACAACTTGTCAGTGGTCTGGTACATCAACAAACAAGGGGGCACCAGATCTTACCCGTTATGCCAAGAGGCCTTGAGAATATGGCAATGGGTGATAGCTTCCAACTGCTTTCTAATTACAACAAACATTCCTGGGTGCTCCAATGTGATAGCGGACAAATTGAGCAGGTGCATTCTGCATCCTCACGAATGGTCCCTTAATCCTATGATAGCGGCAAGAATCTTCAACTGCTGAGGCCAACCTTGCTGTGACCCGTTTGCCTCCCCAGCCAACTACAAGTGCAGCAACTATTTTGCCCTAATCCCCCCTTGGGGACAGACACCGAAAGACGCTCTAGTCAACGATTGGCCTTCATGTCTACTTTATGCTTATCTTCTTCTTTCCCCTCATCTCCCAATTTCTGAACAAAGCATGACAGTTGAAGAGCAAAGTGATCCTCATTGCTCCATATTGGCCTTGACAAGTCTGGTTTCCCTTCCTTTGGCCTCACCTGCTAGATCAACTGTGGATCCTCAATCCATCCCCAGCGTTGATCTACCATCTGTAGGGTCTGACTCACCCCAATCTAACAACCCTGAAACTGACATCTTGGTTTCTCCACTTCCAATGATTGCCAGGCATGAAAACCTATTGTCCCCTGTGTGCAATATTCATATTACATCTCATAAATCGTCCAGAAGACTAATCTATCTTAATAAATGGAAAAGGTTCTCTCTTTATCGGCAGCGAATAAACAATTAGACCCCTTGTCAGCCCTAGTTTTGGTGGTTTTGGATTACTTGTTGCATCTTTTCCACTCTGGGGTATCTGCCTCTACTATTCGTGTGCATTTAGCTGACATCTCAAATTTCCACATTGGTTTTTCAGGATGCTTCGCTTATGTCACATAGACTCTGTAAGACCTTCTCGAAGGGGGTTCTCCACTTAAAACCTCCCTTTAGAGAACCAGTACAACCTTGGGATTTGGCCTTTGGTTCTGCAAGCTCTAACAGCTCCCCCCTTTTAACCTGCGTTTTCATGTGATGTAAAATATCTCTCTTGGAAAACTTTGTTTTCTGATTGCAATCACATTGGCCCAGACGCTTGTCAGAACTTCAGGCCTTCTGCATCAAACCTCCTTGTCTTATCTTCCATAAGGATAGGGTATCACTGAGAACTAATTCTACCTTTTTACCAAAAGTGGTGTCAGAGCAGTCTGTCAACCCATTTTTTGGCCTTCCAGTTTTCTTTCCTAACCACTCTAACAAGGGAGAGTATTGCCTGCACTCCTTAGATGTTCATAGGCAAATATGATTTTATCTGGACAGAACAAAACTTACCCGTAAATCCGAATCCAATTTTTTTCTGGACCAAGACGAGGTCACCCTGTCTCAGAAGTTACATTGGCATCATGGTTGAGAATTGCATTACCTTTATCTACAACAAGAACAACATCATCTTGCCTCAGAGTGAAAGCACATTCTACAAGGTCTATGGCAACTTCAGCAGCTTTCCATGCTAAGGCTTCCCTCAATGATATTTGCTCAGCTGCAACTTGGGCCAAACCTCATACTTTTATTCTTCATTACAAATTGGACTTGGCCTACAGAGGTAGAGCTTCCTTTGTCCCATGGTGCTCAGGAATGTCCTTCCATGAGGGCCACCCAGGAATACAGGCAGCTGGGGACTCTGTCCCATCAGTAAGGAATGAACGAAGATCAATAACATCAGTTAAAGAAGTTATGTCTTACCATAACGTTCCATCTGTGTTGCTGATCTTCATTCATTCTTACTTCCCACCCTCCGTCCCCATCCTGGGGTTCTTGGTTGATCTCATATACTCCTTTATTATAGGTCTGTTATGACCAGAGGTAGCCTCTACTTTTATCTGTCAACTTGCAAACTCGATCTGAGGTAACAGGGAGCAGAGAATTCTGGGTAGGACCTTTGCTTGAGAGTTTTTGGCTGACGTGAGCTTGATATTGGCCAACTCTGTTCTGAGGACGGAACCAGTAACCCATCAGTAATGAATGAACGAAGATCAACAACGGAGATGGAACATTATGGTAAGACAGAACTTCTTTTTTTAAGTCGCAGTAAACATACTATTAAATTTGTACTAGTTTGTAAACAACTTAACAGTATCTCAACAAGCACTCAGGTTACACACATACTGTTAGTAGTAGCATTTTTTGATCCAGTTGAGAGATTTCATAAGAGGATAAGCAGTTCTGTCTATTACTTAGTTGTTGAGATATTTAGTAAAGAATGACATTTATGTTGATATAAATAAATATCACGAGAACAGCAGTTAATATCTCTTTACCTGCACTAGACAGAGGCAAATATCAGCACAGTTGTGTTTGCCATTGTGTATGCTTTAAGTTTAAATATTTTAATACTTTGTATGTAGTATGGCTTTAAAACTATTAATGCAAATGTGAACAAGCACCATTTGATGCCTAAAGGCATCAGGCTGTAACTGCAAAAACACCTACAGGCATCACCTGGCTGAATGAGATAAACTCCTTGAGTTGTTTGACCAAAGCCTAGCCACAGATTATGTTCTCAAGTCGTGGTGCACTACATTTGTAATGTCCCTCCATAAGGGTGGCCCCCCACAACTCCTGGGAAGCTACAGATCTATTAACCTTACTAGCCTTGTCTTTAAAGCCATGGAATGCTTCATCACTGACCTTGTAAACCAGAATATTAAAACCTTGGTCAGGCTTGGCCTGCAACAGTTTGGATTTGTTAGGGTTAGGTTACACCTGCTAAATCTTTTGTGCTTCTTTGAAAAGGTCACACCTGTGGTGGTTACATTGTTCAAACTGCCTACCTAGATCTGGAAAAGGTGTTTATCACAATATTGCATGATGGGATTGTTCATAGGGATCAATGCTTAAGGCCTGCAAACGAGCTCAAGAACATAACACATTTTGCTAATGATGGTGATGCCTCCATAGTTAGGGATAAGGTAACTAAGGTGTTCCCAAGTTTCCATAATAGGCCCCTACATTTTTATCATTTTATTTCTCAGACCTAAACAATGAGAACAAGGATCTTTGGCTAACTAAGCTTGCCGATTGTAAGCCGGATGAAATTAAATCAGACAGTGATACTAATACACTTCAAGTGGAAGTGCACCAAAATGGGCGCAGAATAAATGCGAAGAACTGCCATATAATCTCCTGTTGCAAAATAATGTCTTTAGATTCACTTATCTGAATTTGTTAACTGGGAAAATGCAGGGATCCCATTAGCATGAGTTCAGTCATTTCCCAGATGAAAAAACACAAATAAAATCATGCAGGTCATCTAAACTCACAAGTATAGAATAATTTTCGTCCAAAATCAGTTATAGACTGCTTGAATAGAAAAAATATGCAAAAAATTAAAAATAATATGCACAATATAGTAAATACTGTATGCAAAGTGAATACCTTCAGAAATGTAAAACAGTACAATACTTAAGAATATATACATAACAAATTCTGTACACATTGTGACTATTTGCTTTAATATAAACACAGAAATGCAAGGGACTTAATTCAGAATTATACCTCCATGTAGTCTTAAATCAGGAATTATGCTTTGATGAAGAAATACAAAAGAGAGTAATAGTGTAAAAAGGGTGGTTTGGAGTAGATAGGTTTACAAACTAAGTGACTTCTGAATGGTTAAAACAGTGGTCGTGGCCTCTTTCTGAAAGGAGATCTCTTTTAAGTAAGGAGAGAAATTCACTTCTGATCATTTCATTCCTAAGGCACGATGGGGATGATTCCCATAAATTAGGTCCAAAGGTAAAATAATTGTGCTAGTCTTTCAATGTAGTTTGTGTCTACCTTAGTGAGGGGGAAATAATTTGAACAAAATAGAAGGTTGTCCTTGTGTAAGAAAAGGGAAGGAGGACATCAAGTTTTTAAAATGAAGGAGCCATAGTATGAGCTTGGCATGCTCTTGGACTGGGAGCCAGTGGGCTTTGACTATGACTGAATATTGCTATTCTCTCTCTGTGTCTCTCTCTCTCTCTCTCTCTCTCTCTCTCTGTCTCTGTCTCTCTCTCTGTCTCTCTCTCTGTCTCTCTCTCTGTCTCTCTCTGTCTCTCTCTCTCTCTCTCTCTCTCTGTTTCTCTCTCTCTCTCTCTGTCTCTTTCTCTGGGGAGCTATGGAGATGAACCAGCATACACTCATGGAAATTGCTTCGAGGGAAGTTAGGTTCTTTTTTTTAAAGAAATGTCTGTAAATGGTAGGCCATATTCAAGATAGTAGGATTTCTTTGCCAGTGGTGCCAAGACTTTCTGGTGCTAGGAACTTTGAAGTCTTTCATGTCAGAAGACAGATGCTTTTTAATTTTGGTCCATGGTATTTCTGCATAGTATGTGCTAATACTTGAAGACTGACATGGTTTCACAATTAACTGAGATGGATGTAACTCTTGTGCCAGCTTTGGGAGACAGTTTTAAGCTTTGCTAAATCTCAAAAGTCATGCCATTGCTGTATTTAGAGTTTAGCATAAGCTTGTGGTTGAAGACTCAAGATTGAAGTTGGATTCCAGCAGTTTTTTATGTTGGTTGTGGAGGAACAGAGTGGTAGGCCACTATATCATTGGTGTAAAGGATTATTCATAGCTTTGGAAGGTGAGATGGCATCTTATTAATGACACATAGAAAAGCAGAGAGGGAGAGATTTACCTTTGAGAGACTCCCTAAGGAAGGCAGCCAAGGGGGACAGATAGTGCTAGTTTTAATGTTAAAGGATCTGTAGAACAAGAAATTGGATAACCATTCTGTATTACATGTTCCAGCCTGCTTTGATAGTGCTTTTTCTTGTAATTACTTATGATGTACCAAATCAAAAGGCTTGATGAGGAGCATGAACCCCACACCCTTGAGGTTACATTTATCAGTGTTAAGAAGGGTGTCATTGTTGACCCTTGAGGGCAGTCATGATGCTTCTACCAGAACAGATTCTATGCTGCTGCCTGTATAAGCTCTAATATATTCTTTCTCCCAGATGTGAGCATCACTTCCTAGCAGTCAGTCATGCTCCTCAGAGCTAAATTCCTTATAACCAAACCCTCCTTAAAATGCCTTGGCCTAGACTTCTGAATTTCTGTAGGTAAAAGGCTAAATAGTTCCTTAAGCAAACTGAAATCAAGCTGTGTATTAACTGTAAGCATTCTACAGCCATTCCAAGTAATAAACTGGCATCAGAGAAATAGATTTTTCTGTCATTTGAGGCTCATTTCCCATGTCTTTGACATTCAAATCCTTCTGTATCTTGATGGCAGTTTTACTATTGTATGTCATTAGACTGAAGTATACATGCAGTCATTACTTAATAAGAAATATAAAGTGTTCAACTGCATACAACAGCCTTATACTGGCTGTAAGTTTATATTGGCTGTAAGGTTATCTTTTTGGCAAACACACCACAGTCACATTATGTCCATCACACAACAATGCACTAAAACTATCAACCACTAAGGAAGACATCAAGTTTTAGAAGTTTTAAAAAGAAAGAACCATAATTCAAGCAAGAGCTAATGTAATGAATATTTGTTTTCTGCTGTTGTGGTGACTAATTACTCAGTATTACAACATTACCACATTAGTTCAGCCATTTATGCATTGACTATAACGTCAAAGGGCATTTGTAGACCCAGCAAATTCCTTGGACGATCACTAAGATAAAGCTGTCTCTAGCTTTGGAGTCAAAATCCACCTTCTAATTATCTTGGTATGTGCCTGGAGTTAAAGGACAGTTTCACAGATATCTTAATGTGCTCCCCTAAGATAGCAAGCAAGCTGCAATTTCTGTTGCACCTCAGCTACACTAAGCTGTATCAAATAGGACCTTTAAAGAGTTTATCATTTAAATAATAATAACAACTAGCATGAGCTGCCTTCCAGCTGGAAATGATTTGATTGCCCACTATAGTGTCTGGTTTATTCTGTGTACAGGCAATATTGATCAGGCCTATTGAATTCCATGTTATTAGAAATGTAAGAAAAATTACACCTTATGTGATTCATCAGGTGTAAGAGAAATTCCTCATACTTGAGAGGATAAGGAAAGAAAGTTTTTTTTTTCATTTTTTATTGAAAGCAGTAAAAGATTGCCTGAAGTGTAACATGAGGACTGTTGGGAGGTTCCAGACTATTCTTTTAGAAAACCATGTAAAGTTTTAATTCATAACAGCAGTAGCTTCAAGACTCCTGTGGTTAGAGTGATTATCAAAAGAACACATTTCTTCCAGCAAAGAAATTTCAAAGAAAAAGAAAAAAAAAAAGGTTCCAAAAGAGGTGCTGGCTTTCCCTCAAAAACAATGTTTAAAGCCCACACAAGTGTATTTCTTAATTTCCTTTTTGTCCACTCATGATCATTCAGCCATGATTCCAAATGGCCCCCTCATGCCACCTGTTTGTGCCTTTGGAAGATGCTAGTAGGAGGAAATAAGAAACTGGGAAATTGTCTGATTTCTTGCAGGAGGTTACATATTATCTTTATCCCAGGAACCCTCCAATGACTGGCTAACAGAGATGATGTACTGACTGGATATAAAGTTGCTTGTGAGTGTGAACTTTCACAGGCTTGCCTTGCTCATCTGGATAATGTGCATTCTTTGGGCATTCACATACTCCTAAATTTCTGTGCATTACAGGGTAATACTGGTCATTCTGCTAGTCAGCACTCCTGCTATAGGAATGAAACACCCTTTGATGGGATAGTGAGCTGGCCCCGGCTGTTAACTGTTCCTCCCCGAACTGGCTGCTGTCTGTGTATGTGTGTGTGTTTATGTGTAGGTGCATGCATGTGCGATGTGTATGTACATATGCAAGTGTCTGTGATTTGTAAAATTTAAATGCTCATTTGAGTTTGCAGGGCTGTATATTTTGAGAAGCAAGCTGGAATATTTTACTGTGGCTACTGTTTGACTGACGTAAAAGTTGAAATAAACTACTGTTGCCATTTTTTTAACAGTCAGACTTCTGAGCTGTATACAGTCAATACTGTGGTTATAGGTGCTTGGTACAAAGGACTGTCTGTGGATGGAAATGGCTACAGTTGCTGTAATTTTCTCAATTTTATAGTCATTATGATTTTGCAGAGTAGGATATATTTCTGAGTCAAACAATTTAGAATACTTTTGTGGCTATTCTTTGTCAGACTTGTTAAAATATGTTACTGTGGATTTTTATCATAATCAGACATCTGAGCTGTGTAGATTCAAAGTTGTTACAGTTGGGTACAGGAGGATTCTGTGTATCAAAATGATTAATGCTGCTCTCATTTGTTCATATTAAATGTTCATTGATCTAGTATTGCTTAACTAATGTATACTTATCTGAAGCAATTTGAAATATTTTCCTTTTGCCATTTTTTAATTGCAGTCAGACATCTGAGAGGTGTATAGTCAGAAAAGTGGCTGTAACTGATGGGCATAAAGCCTGTTTATAGATACAAGTGAATTATACCTACTGTTGTTTAATCATTGTTAAATATTTACTGACCTCTCTTGGTAGGAACAGCAACATACAATGTATTGTATTTGCTAAAATCAGTTTAACTATCCTTACTATGACTTCTGTGTGTATGTGTTTGGGTTGTGGATAGGGGTAGGTTACAGTATATTTAAGAGTAACAAGTTGGTCATGGTTTCTTTTAATCTCTCTCCAAGTCGGACATCAGTGTTTCACACAATAAGTGGCTGCCTTTGGTGGTCTGGGCATAATGTGTGTGTGAAAGCCGCTGATCACTGGCATAGTGATACAGGTGGATATTGCTGTCTCATATCTCTTGGTCCCCTGGTTGAGTTTTTACCTGTGGTTCTTTCTGTCTGGATTTTGCATGGCTTTCCTGTTTCTGTCTGGGTTTTGTGTAGGATCTCTTATTTCCTCCAACATCCCAAAGAAATGCAGTAGGTAAATTGTCATTCCTCCAATTTGCCTGTAAGTAAGTATGTAGTGTGTGTGTGTGTGTGTGTGTGTGCGCGCGCGGCCGGGCGTGTGTGTGTGTGTGTGTGTGTGTGTGTGTGTGTGTGTATATATATATTTATATATATATATATATATTTATATATATATTTAAAACAAGAAGAGGCACTGCTTTATACAATTTAGTAAATAATTATAGGTCATTTGTGAATATCAAACTGATTTATGCAAGATGCTGGTGTTACAAATGTATTAGAACTGTATGTCATGTGTAAGTCAAACTGATTTATACAGACATTTGTGTTGAAAAGGTATTTGTAAAGTGCTTCTGTTTTGAAATGTATCCACAGTTTGCTGTACTAGAAAGAACAGAAATGTGCATGCACTATTGTAACTGTTTAAATGTATACATTTTAACAGAGGAAATCAGGAGGTTAACCTCAGTCTAGCAAACTTTAAAATATTTCTGAAATTAAATCACTTTATAGGTTAGGCCATAAAGATGCTATCTCGCAGGTTTCAATGACACACAGTCTGTACTAGGAAGTTGTCTGTATTGTCTTTGGGGTGAACTAATTACTACTCTGAAAGCGTGGAGGTAGGCAATTGTTTTATGACTTCTAGTACCTACCACAGTTCTGAACATAAGTCCTTGTGTGTTTTTGGGGGTTGCGTTGGAACTAGAAGTCAGATGACCAGAAGTGATATTCTGCAAGCTATCTCAGAAGTAATATTTTAGATATTATTTTGAGAATCTCTTAGTGAGACAGAGCATTCTGTATTTTGTCTTGGGCCTGACAACAATAAGGACCATTCACCACATATGCCTTGCTCTGTTAAGTATAATTCCCTTAGATTCAGTTAGGAATATAGTGAAGCTTAGTTTGCATATTGTTTTTTCTTTATTTTTATGAGCCTGACCTGCAGTGTTATTTTAAATATTTCCTGTGATTTTGAACTCTGATGTCACTCTAATTGCCTTGCTCAAACTACCATTTGTATTAATATTAATTTCACACAGTAGAATTGGAAACACTTTAAGGGCCTTAAAGTAGCTCGTGAGGGGTTCTGGTGGCAGTGATAACCGTCTTATAGTCTGGGCAGAAGAAGGCACAGCTTGTAAACCTGTGCCAGCATTTCCCGTGTGTGTGTGTGTGTGTGTGTGTGTGTGTGTGTGTGTGTGTGTGTGTGTGTGTGAATCAAATCTACAACAGTGTGTGTCAGCTACTTGGGCAGGGACAGAGAGAGTTTTGGAGGACTTGGCTAAGTACCCAGCTCTATAGCTGTACCAGTGGGGAGTCTTATTGGGGATCTGGAGACAGACAGACCTAGAGACATCCAGACCCAGGCTGTGTGTTCCATGTGTGCTCTTAAGGGAAATTGTGCTTGATTGTTCTTAATGCGGAGAGCTGCATCTGAAGATACTGTGTGTACATCTGTTATCTTCCCAGCGAACGTTCTCCACTGGTGCCAGTGGTGAGGATTGAAGCTGCTTGATTACTGACCCAGAGGTGGTGGGTCGTCACATATTGGTTGGCAATGATGGGACATCCACATCACAATATCTATCTATATGGATCTGCTTTCTTTCAATGAAATTACGTTACATCAGATTTTACTTACCCGATCTGAAATCTCTGAATCTGCAATTAACCAAAACCATGGACTGCCAGAATCCTTTCCCTGTGAAAGGAACCACTTGGCCACTATGGAAATAATGGAAATAAACCTAAATGAATGAAAACTAAACCCACCAAAGTGACTAACCCTAGCTGTTGTTTGATCACAGGTTGCTTCTGTTCTAGTCATAAGCTAAAACCATTAGTCAAACTACGTTACAGCTTAGTCAAACTATATTGCAGTGTGAATAAAAGCACAGACAGTACAACGTATGATGTTCTGTAGTCCTATCTCACCTTCATTCTTACTGATGGGATCAGAGCCGATCCTCGGCTCTGACTCAGACTATTTACAAGCCTGAAGTCTTCTAGTTGGCTCGTGGCTAGGTAGTTATCCCATGGAGCACCAGTACAATCCCTAGATCTTGTTTGCCCCGTCGATGAGTTTGGATGTGCTTCTTTTTGGCTGTGGCTAAGTCTTGCACATTTTGTTCTAAAATTTGGATAAATATTCTATTTTCACATTTTGATAGTGTTATATAACATTTTATAGCTATAGTTAGTGTAGTGTTTGCAGTTGGATAGTTAGCGTTTATTAGAGCGCCTTTTGTGTGCAGTTTCTGAGTACAGTTGGCCGTTGGCCTTATAGTACTTTGGTATCCTGTCTGCCAGTTTTTACTTGGTTGCTATATGTATATATAGACACCTATACTCATATTTTCATACTATTGATATTAGTAGTTGTAGGTGGCTTTTGCGCTTAATTTAGGCTGTGTGTGCTTGTTTAAATATAAGTAATAACTTACTTGCGGAGCCTTCCGCTTGTTGATATTTACTGTTATTAGTGTTGCAGGCAGAACGAGGTTCTGTTGACCTTTGTTCTTTGTGTTTTCCACAAATTAGACTTGCACTCCTGTTCTAGTGTGTGTGTGTGTGTGTGAGGCTCTCTACTTGTTTCTGTACCCCCTAGGTCCGTTTTAGTTAGAGGACCTAGTTTCCTTTTTCTTCTCTACCCAGGCTAGGCCAGTTTAAATTAGATGACCTAGTTCTCGTGGTGTCTCTTTACCGGTTCCTTTAGGGCTAGGCCCGTTTAAGTTAGAGGACCTAGTCCTCCCACTTTCCTTCCAATGTGTGTGAGTTCAATCTTCTGTGAGATGTCTAAGGAAGTCAAGGACCATAAGCCATCTGGCTTTAAAAAATGCTTAAAATGCTCACAGAAGATGTCTGTAATGGATGGCCACAGTAACTGCATTTACTGTGTTGGGGCCATCCATTTACAGGAAACTTGCTTATTTTGCCACTCTTTTAGTGCTAGAGTGCTGCAAGAGAGAAAAAAATAAGATCATACTAAAAGGTCTCCTAAAGCCTTCCTTTGAGGAAGATCTGGCTAGCTCTTCCTCCTCTCTAGATCTCCGGGATCTAAAAAGGAAAAATCCAAATCCTCTAAGAGGCCCTCCTCAGCAGGTGTCTTGGAGGCATCTCTTAAAATTACTAAGTCTGACAAAATTACTGCCTCATTGGCCCCACTGAGTTCGGAGCCAATCGAGAGTTCTACTACTGTGGTTACAGGGTTGGCACCAAGTAGTTCGGAGCTGATCACTGAGAGTATTCAATGGAGCCGGCCTATGGATCCTGTAACCAGTCTCCCCTACATTAAGGTTACCCATATTAGAGAGAACCCATTCTCCTACTCTGTCCTCCAGGTCTTTCAGGAGTTTATCGGAAGAAGATGTGTAGAGGGTAGTGCTGAGACTTTTGAAGTCATCAGCCTTACCTAAATTGTTGTTGGCTCCAACCCAGTCAGTTCTGGTGCCACTTGAGTCCATCCCCTCTTCGGTGATTCCTCCTCCAAGACATGCTGGTCTTTTGGAGCCGGGGTGTTTGGTACCGCTGGTGGAACCCTCAGTTCCAGCTCCCCCTGAGGTTGTTTCGGAGCCACATTCTGCCCTGATGCTCTCGGTGCCGTCCGTGGTGTGTAGGAGCCGAAGCTTCCCAGTCATCCCCGACAGGGATGCCTGGAACCGAACATCTTCGGTTCAGAGCCTTCCTCTCAGCGAGTCGATGACGGTGAGCTCGGACCCTGCATCTATCTCGGAGCCAATGGCTCTGGAACCGATGGCTTCCTCAGAGCCGAGGAGGTCTTCGGAGCCATAGGGGTCAGCATTCGGGATGATTAGGAGTGTGCTGTCCTGATCATCAGCTCTTACCAGGGGTACTGACCCTGTTCCCCCCTAGGGCACCTACTTCTTTCTCAGCTCCTACTCCCTCTCTGGACAACAGAGACCCACAGCCTCAGGAGCCACCAGCTGGTGGCCCCCACTCTTACGAGACCTCCCCAGAATATCCTTCTGAGGAGCCCCCATGGAAGAGGACATGCAATAGGAAGCATGTAGACTCCCAGGATTAGTCTCTTACCTTGGACACTGACCTTGAGGAGTCAGAAGGGTCCCTCAACTCATCCTCTGATGATGTCTCCTTCGTAGAGATCCTGGAAATCCTTAAACAGAGGTGTGGCTGGCTCACTGTCACCTCTTCTGATGAGGAGTCAGTGTACCTGAAGTCTTTCAGGTCTCAATCTTCAGCCTCTTGGGTATCTCCACCCTTCAACGAACTGATGGAGCTAGTTAGTCGGAAGGTGTGGGATACTCCTGATGCTGTGGAGCCAGTCCCCAGGAGACCAAATAAGTTTCTTTCTGCACCCAGGGAAAAGGAATTTTTGTCTAAAGTGTTCCCATAGATCCCATGGTGGTGGTGGTGGCGGCCACTAAGGAGCTAATGAAAACTTCTTGTGTTCATCTGCTGAATAAAGAGTCTCGAACAATGGACAGATATGGGAAGCGTATCTTCTCGTCAGTGGCATTTACTCTTAGATCACTGCCTTTCGCACTTCACGAGGCTTCAGAGAGATCTCTTTAAGGTTAGGAGATCCTCTACAAGGTACATGGACTGAGAGAGTCCCTGACATGAGGCTTATCTCATATGCAGCCAATGGAGCGAGTAGAGCAGCGAGTTCAGGAATTTCCCTAAGATGTCATTCCTGGATGCGTTTGTGTAATTTTGCGGAACCGTTCAAGTCTACGTTTACCAACGCCCCCTTCGGTTCTTCATTGTTTGGACCCAAGGTAAAGGACACACTCACCTGGTGTGAGCAAGAAAGAAAAAAACTCTCTGCCGTGGGATTACATTTTACTGTCCCCTCTAGACCTAAGAGTCAGAGAGGTGGTAAAATGTGGTTCAAGAAGTCCCAGAAGGTTTTCCAAGATGCACTGGGTGACTCCTCCTTCAGAGGCAGAGGAGGAGGAAATGGTACACGTGGTCCTAGAGGCAGGGGCGGACCGCAAAACCAGGGAGGCTGTGATTCATTTCAAGGCTGGCCTTACCAGCGCTCTTGATGTGGGGCCTGACTGTGCTTCTCTGGAGCTGGTCAGGGGTCGCATTTCTTTCTATCCAGAAGCCTGGCTAAGTATCACTCAAGACAAATGGGTACAAAGAATTATTACCAGAGGTTATGTCATACACTTTTCTGTGCCACCCTATGTTCCCAAGAGGATCCCAGATGTTCCACCCAATCACAGGGATCAGGCAACTGTGGAGGTCAACAAGTTGCTGGCAAAAAGAGGCATTCAAACCGCCCCAGCAGACCAAATAGGATCCGGAACTTACCCCAGATTCCTTTTAGTGCCAAAACGTACAGGGGGCTGGAGGCCCATCTTGGACCTCAGCAGATTGAACAAATCAGTAAAGAAGGACAAGTTCCAGATGGTGACACTGCAGTCTATACTCCCGTTACTAGGGAAAGACACTTGGATGTGCTCAATAGTCCTCCAAGATGCTTACTACCACATAAAATTGGATAGGGCATTGAGGAGTTATTTACGCTTCCGGCTGGGAGCCAGTCATTACCAGTTTCGATCTCTGCCCTTTGGTGTCACCACAGCCCCCAGCATGTTCAAGTGTATGGCAGTAGTGGCAGCTCACCTGAGATGTCGAGGATTCCAGGTATTTCTGTATTTGGACAACTGGCTCCTTACCGCCCCCACCAGGCATCTCCTTCTTCAGACCAGGGATACTACCATTCAACTTTTTACCCAGTTGGAGATTTCTATCACTTGGGAAAAAATATGCCTTGATGCCCACTCAATTTGTGATTTTTATAGACGCAGAGATAGACACAGTAGACATGTTGGCTCATCTTCCAGTAGAAAGGGCACAGAATCTGGTTTCATAAAACTCAACGTCTTCTCCCCCTAGGAAAACCTTCTGCCTCTCGGGACAATTGTGATACAATCCAACAACATGTTGGTAGTATGGTATATCAACAAACAAGGTGAAACCAGAGCATACCCACTCTGTCGAGAGGCCATTTGAGTTTGGAAATGGGCGATATATTCCCAGTGTTTTCTGGTGGCAACACACATTCCAGGGACAACCAACCTGATAGCCAACAAGCTCAGCTGGGCAACCTTAATGCCTCACGAGTGGTCTCTGAAACAGGAAATAGCGGAGCAGATTTTCCGCAGATGGGGACAGCCTTGCAATCTCTTTGCCAGCCCGATCAATGCCAAATGCAGCAGCTATTTCTTCCTCATCCTCCCTCTGGGGGAGTCACCGAGAGATGCACTTGTTCACGATTGGCCCCTGGGTCTCCTTTATGCTTTTCCTCCCTTTCCTCTCATACCCAAAGTTATTCAGAAAGTGAAACAGCTGGGAAGAAAACTGATCCTGATTGCTCTTTACTGGCCTCATCAGGTTTGGTTCCCCTTTCTCGGGCCTCTTCTCCTAGATGATCCTTGGATTCTGGACCCAGTGCCAGATCTCTTGACGCAAATGTCAGGCTCGCTTCATCCTGCTTTACACACCCTCAATTTGACAGCTTGGCTGCTCCAGTTCCATCTCTAGTCAGGCTTCATGACTTCTCACTCTCCGTGACTCGTATTCTAACGTCCTCTCATAAACACTCCACTAGGAGATTATATTCCAGTAAATGGAGGGGATTCTCTATCTGGGCTGAGAAAAAGAATGTTGACCCTTTTATAATGCCTCCATTCTGGTGGTTTTGGAATTCCTGTCTGAGCTTTTCCACCAGGGATCTGTGGCTGCCACGATCAGGGTTCAATTGGCAGCAATTTCTAATTTTCATCTAGGCATACAAGTTTCTAATCTGATGTCACATAGGCTGTGCAAAACCTTCCTCAAAGGTGCCACTTTAAGATCCCCATTTCAAGAACCTGTTGCTTCATGGGATTTGAATTTTGTGCTATCCAAATTGATGTTTCCGCCCTTTGAGCCTTCTCATTCATCGGCTTTGAAATTTCTGTCTTGGAAGACTTTGTTTCTGGTGGATATCACATCTGCCAGATGGGTGTCAGAGTTACAAGCACTGTCTGTAAAACCCCCTTATCTGATTTTTCACAAACACAGAGTATCTCTTTGTACTAATCCATCCTTTGTCCCCAAGGTCTGTTCCCATAGCACTTTGAACCAATCCATAGAACTTCCGGTGTTCTTCCAAAATCATTCCAATGCAGCAGAATACAGGATGTCCTTCAAGGATGCATCTGCAGTCCTTACAAATGGGTTGTCCTGTCGTCAGGCAGCCCTTCGGTCGGCCGGATTCCAAAGTCTGGGTCTGGCTTCGGCTGGTGTCGCACTTCACCCGACGTCATAGCTGCAGTTCTTCGGGTATAAAGGCATCAGCCGACGCCATTTTCCTCAGTCTTTCTTGCCGCGTGGCGCCCGAAGCAGAAGCTGTTCGCAAGTGCCGGTCGGTCAGATCCAGAGATTACTACTACTGAAGACTTCTAAAAAGCTAAGTACCCCATTGGGGACTCTTTCTTGCCTCAGCCGATGTCAGAAAAAGTGAATAACTGTTTAACTTGTGGGAAACAAATACCTCATAAAGATTTCCACTCTTACTGCTTACCTTGTTTAGGCCCAGACCACGACGTAGCAGCTTGTCTAGCCTGTGCTTCTTTTAACCGACGGACGCTTAGACGTCGGTCGGAGTTTGCTGAGCAGTTTTTCGGCTCTGATTTTGCTTATATTATGCCGTCGGATCCTTCGACTACACAAATTACCAAAAAACGCAAAGAAAAGGACCGACACTCGCGGTTTCGGCTGAAACCGCGGTTAAGCAAACCGCGAGTGTCTCGGTTTCGGCCGAAACCGAGCAAGCGGTTCTTTCTTCAGCCGAAACCATGCCTTCTACCGAGGCCTCTTCTAACCTGGTAGAATCGGCTTCTGAAATCCAACCTGCAGCTGTGGTTTCTCAGGAATTATCGGACACTATTCCCTTGGATATATCAACCCCTGCACGTGGAGCTGCTAGGCCTCCTGCAGCCATGTCCATTAAGGCTTTTGCCAGGGCTAAAGCAGCTAAAGCTACTAAGACGGTGCCTGTTAAGCCCCCCTCTCACAGGCCCAGCTCCAGTTCCCAAATGCTTTCTCTGGCAGAGGATCTCATTTCTTTAATAAGGGGATCCCAACCTCATCCAGACAGGGCCTCTCATCCACCTCCAGAGAAGAGACCTAGAGCAGAGCCCCCTGAGCCAGTGTCCACGGATGATTCCTCTGATGATTCAGACAATACAGACCCTCCAGAGGCTCCTTATTCTCCTTACGAAGACTCTGATGCTGAAGAGTCGATCCCTTCTGCCTCTCCACCTGAGGAATTTTCCTTTGGGGAAACTTTACATGCCATGAGGGAACAATTTCAGTGGCAGGGTCAAGATTTCTCAGACTCCAGGAAAAGGCTTAGGACCTTTTTGCATTTACCACAACATAGACCTTTAGCTATACCTCCAGTTCTTTCTGTTGTAGATGATGCATTTAATGATGCTTGTACTGCTCCTGATTCTTTACCTCCAGCCCCTGCTAAGCCCGATAGGTTCTACAGGGTCCCGGACACACATCACCATTTATACAAGGCTCCTTTTGCAGATCCCGAGACTATCTCCCAGGGGCCTAAGGCAGTAGCATCTACCTCTGCTAAAATCCCTCCCTCTGAAAGGGAATCCAGGTCCTTAGAGAGATGGGGTAAAAAAGTATACACCTCTGCTACTCTGTCAGCTAGGGCCTTGAACTGTCAATTTCATATGATCCAATATCAGGAGTTTATGCTTGATCAGTTAACTAAGAAACTGTCCTCTGATGAACCTCTAGATAAGAAATATGTTCAGGAAATGGTACATAACATTCAGCAAGTTAGTAACTATTCTTTAAAATGCGGCTGTGATGCACTGGAGGCTTCCTTTAGATCAGCCATGGCTGGCACAGTTATCAGAAGGCATGCATGGCTGAAAGAACAGGCCTTGCCGGACCATGTCAAATCAAAACTATTAGATGCTCCCATGGACAAGGTCAATTTATTTGGTTCTCCTGCACAGCAGGTACTGAAGAAAATGGAAGAGAAGGCTAAATCTGTACAAACAGTGAAAGACTTCTTACAGGTCCAACCTCCAAGGTTTAGCAGGAACTGGCCCTCCAAAAATTGGTCCTTTCCAGACTCCTCTAAAGCACAGAGAGGCAGGAATAGGCGTTCAAGAGGCAGAAATCAATCCAGGGGTGCCTACAGGGGACGCCAGTGGCAGGGCAACAACCAGCGAGGCACAGACGCAGCCACCACCACTGCAACAGGGCAATCACAGTGACTTGGCTCTGGCACCGCCTACCAGGGAACAGCTAGCAGCACCCTTAGGCGGAAAGCTAGCCTTATTTTCAAAGAACTGGCATTACATCACAAGGGACAAGTGGATTTTGCAAACTATAGACCAAGGTTACAGGTTTCATTTCCATACTCTACCAGGAAAAAGAGGAATGCCAAACCTACCACCAAATCAAAGGATAGAAGCTCTAAAACAAATAGCTCAATTAGTAAGAATGAGAGCTGTGGAAAAGGTACCATCTATGGAACAAGGAAAGGGATTTTACTCCAGACTCTTCCTGGTACCAAGAAAAGAGAAAAAATGGAGGCCTATTCTCGACCTGTCCGCTTTAAACACATTCCTCATTGTTCCAAAATTCAAAATGCTGACTCTACAGCAGCTTCTTCCCATGCTGGGCAAGGAGTCTTGGCTGGTAACTCTAGATCTCAAGGAGGCATACCTGCACGTCCCCATACGACCAAATTGCAGAAGATACCTCAGATTTCTTGCAGGATCAGAGCATTATCAATTCTCAGCATTGCCCTTTGGCTTATCTACTGCGCCCAGAGTGTTCACGAAATGCCTGGCATCAGTAATCGCTCATTGCAGACTTCAGGGAATCCAAATTTATCCCTACCTGGACGACTGCCTGATAGAAGCGGACAACAAAAACAAGCTAACAGAAGACTTACAAAGAGTCATTTACTTGCTGCAAGCCCTGGGATATACAGTCAATATAAAAAAGTCAAGGCTGATTCCATCCCAAAGAATAACCTTTTTGGGTGCAGAGCTGGACACATCAAAGCAGATGGCATTCCTAACTGCAGAAAAGCAAGAACAACTTCCTCTCTACTTCTTGGCATTAACAAAGCAGAACCATCTAACAGCAAGAAAAGTACTGCAAGCCCTGGGCTTCATGGCATCCTGCATAATTCTGGTCCCTCATGCCAGACTGCATATGAGAAAGCTACAGTGGTACCTGAAGAATTTATGGTCTCAACACAAACAGCCTAGAAACCGAAATTCCACTAATACCATGCCTGAAGCAAGAGTTCCTATGGTGGGCTCAGGCCTGTCAATCAAACACAGGTTTGCCCTTCTACAGCATTCAACCAAGCCAAACCATCACAACGGACGCCTCAGACCTCGGTTGGGGGGCCCACATGCTGGACAAGTGCATACAAGGCTTATGGACTCAAGATCAGCTGCACCTGCACATAAATCTAAAGGAAATGCTGGCAGTAAAATTGGCAATCCAGACATTCAGACCATTCCTCCAAGAAGGACAGTTGATGATAAGGACAGACAACACCACAGTTATGTGGTACATCAACAAACAGGGAGGCACACATTCATACCCTCTATGCGGATGGCACTGGACCTATGGAATGTGGCTCTGAGCTACAACATTCAGTTACAAGCAATTTTTGTACCGGAAAAGAAAACATTCTAGCAGACATATTAAGCGAACTACCACGGATGCCCACGAATGGATGCTGCACCGGACATCTTCAAAGCCATCACAAGAAAATGGGGACTACCACAAATAGACTTATTTGCATCCCCACTCAATCACCAGCTAAAGAAATTCTGCACAAGGACGTACCATCCACTTGCTTGGAAGGTGGACTCCTATCTTTCAGTTGGAAAAACCTGACAGCATATGCATTCCCACCACTTCCTTTGATGCACAAGGTGCTATTGAAGATCAAGAGGAACGTCCAAGGATCATTCTGATAGCTCCAGACTGGCCAAGACAACATTGGTACCCATTACTGAGGAGCATGTCTCGGGAACAAATGTGGACACTACCCCTGATCCCATTGCTGTTAACACAGAACAACTACAACATCCTGCATCCAAACCTGAAAACTCTGCAGCTGACTGCCTGGAACATTACATAAGAGCAATTAACCCAAATTTATCCCAAAGGGTTAAAGACATTATCCTTGAGGCTCGCAGACCTTCAACAAGAAAGAATTATGCAGCAAAATGGAAAAGATATCTCATTTGGAGTACTGCAAAGGGAAAAGATGTGTCACTGGTAAACATAGCCAACATCCTGGAGTACTTGGCAGAGCTCTTCCATACAGGCCTGTCCTATTCCTCCATCAAGATACATGCATCAGCTATTTCGGCAGAATACAGCTTGGATCCTCCTGTCTTCTCACATCCTCTGCTCAGGCAGTTTCTGAGAGGAATTAAAAATGTAAAACCTCCTAGGAAACCACCATTGCCAGCATGGGACTTGAACTTTGTGCTAGAAAAATTGACACTTCCCCCTTTCGAACCAGCAGCAACAGCAGAATTACAATACTTATCCTGGAAGACTGCTTTCCTGCTGGCAATCACCTCAGCAAGAAGGGTTTCTGAACTACAGGCATTAATGGCAGTGCAACCCTTCCTGATCTTCCATCAAGACAGAGTGTCCATGAGAACAAATCCTACATTTATGCCTAAGGTGGTATCCAGAGTGTCTTTAAACCAGGCTATCCACCTACCTACATTCTTCCCCAACCCACAGAACAGGGAGAAAGACTGTTGCATACCTTGGATGTGCATAGACAATTACGCTACTACCTGGACAGGACCAAGTGCAATAGAAAAACTGACCAGCTTCTGGTAGCATATGCAACAGGAAGGAAGGAAAAGCAATTTCAAAACAGACAATCTCCAAGTGGATAGGAAATTGCATTAGATTTTGTTACTCCTTCCATGGAAAGAAAACTCCAGAGAACATCAGGCCTCACTCCACAAGGGCTACAGCCACTACTACAGCCTTCTTACGAGGGGTGGCTACCAAGGACATTATAGAGGCTGCTACTTGGACCTCCGTGCATACATTTGCCAAGCATTATAATTTACCTTTATACTCTAGATCCCGAGCAGGCTTTGCCACTGCTGTTTTGCAAGGGATCCTAACTACACCATAATCTCTCTTTTTCCTCCTCCCCTAGTTTGGCTATGGTATTCTACCCATTTGTAAGGACTGCAGATGCATCCTTGAAGGACATAGTACAGTTTTGTACCTACCATAAATGTAGATGTCCGATAGGAATGCATCTGCAGTCAGGATTACCCACCCGCCTTCCCCTCTGTGGTACTCCTAGAGTATTTGCCATCTTTCAGCTAGCTTGGGGGGGATCTATTATGGTGTATTTGTTTGTATATATGTACATACATGCTTATTTTATGTGTTTGCTCTCTACTATTTGGAAACATTGGCATTTATCCAAATTTAGCCATCCAAGAGGGCACCTGGCATCTGGGACAAGAGACACTGAGGAAAATGGCGTCGGCTGATGCCTTTATACCCGAAGAACTGCAGCTATGATGTCTGGTGAAGTGCGACACCAGCCGAAGCCAGACCCAGACTTTGGAATCCGGCCGACCGAAGGGCTGCCTGATGACAGGACAACCCATTTGTAAGGACTGCAGATGCATTCCTATCGGACATCTACATTTATGGTAGGTACAAAACTGTACTTTTCATCATTTGGATGTTCATAGACAATTACGTTTTTATTTGCACCGGACTAAGGAATTCAGGAAGTCAGATCAGTTATTTATTTCCTTCTCCGAATCCAGGTCAGGCTTACCAGTTTCCAAAGTGACCCTCTCAAATTGGATCTCTAGCTGTATAGCGTACATTTACACCTCTGAGGGAAGGCCTTTACCTTTCAAAGTCAAGGCTCATTTTACGAGATCTCAGTCTACCTCTGCAGCCTTTCAAGCCAGGGTCCCACTTGATAATATCTGTGCAGCAGCAACTTGGGCTACCCCTCACACATTTATTACTCATTATAAATTGGATTTAACTTCCAGGGGTAGAGCATCCTTTGGTTCCATGGTACTCGGGGGTATTTTTCCTTGAGCCACCCAGGAATAAGGTGCTAGGGATGCTGTCCCATCAGTAAGAATGAAGGCGAGATAGGACTACAGAACATAAAGAAGTTATGTACTCGCCATAACATTCTATGTTTGTAGTCCATCTCGCTTTTCGTTCTTAAGAACCCACCCTCCTATCCCCATCCTGGAAATACCTGGAGACAGAAAAATATTGTTATCATTATTCTCTGGAGACCTTATTATTGGCTTCTTTCTGTATGTTTGTTATCATTTCTCCTAGTTAGCAGCAAACAAGATGTGGGGATTGTACTGGTGCACCATGGGATACCTGCATAGCCATGAGCCAAATAGAAGTCTTCGAACTTGTAAATAGGCCAAGTCAGAGCAGAGGATCAGCTCCGATCCCATCAGTAAGAATGAAGGGCGAGATGGACTACAAACATGGAAGGTTATGGTGAATACATAACTTCTTTTTTCATATCATGTCAATGGGAAATACAGTTAATCAGCTTTGGATCGCATAACTTGAAGAAATTGGCATATTTTAAAAACAAAAAGTCAGTGCTTTGTTACAAATTCTTACTTTCTGCATTGTGAATGGTTCTGTAACGAGGAATAATGCCATAGTCTCCAGTAGGGTGCAGTCATTATGTGAAATTGTTATTGAAAATCAATCTGGTATTCAGTATAAGTGTGAGACACATGTAAAGATGCAGCTGTAAAAGCAATGAAGTGAAATAATATGAATGCTTGTGAACATACTGCAAGTACCAGTACTGCTAGCAGTGTAAAAGGCAAATTAAAAGAGACTGTGCAAAATAAAATACAGTCAGGGAACAATTGAAGCTGTATCACTGAAAATGAAATGGCCATAGGATATGCAGACACATAGCCTAAATCCTAATGTTTGTGATACTTTTTCTATTTTTCAAATATTTTTTGATTTGTTAAATTTTCTCTTGAAACTGTCCTGTGATACATGCTGCTAAAATAGTACCGCTTACTGTTAGAGAAACAGTCAAGCAATAGTTAAAAAAAAAAAAAAAAAAGTCTGTCTATATATAATTGTAAATTGATCTGAACTTGCATAATGGCTGAATGGCATGGTTGTTACTGGGAAACAAGATAAAGATCGGTATTGATCCACAACAGTGAAACAAAAATGCGTCAAAAGGAAACACTGTTTGCTGCATATTGTTATAGTACAGAATAGTAGTCCTGTCTAATGTTGAACTTTTTTCAGTTTTAAATGCATGTCGGGGCTTAAGGCAAACAAAGCTGAATGAAACCTATTCAGAGTTGCGTGGTTTTAATGGGTCTTTGATCGGATCGGATACAGATTATCAGTGGTTATCTTTTGGAATATCTTAAGATGCAGATATCTGGGTGTTACTGTTTGAAATATCTTCATTTCCAGAGGTATTTCAATGAGCATTTACTGATATAAAATAAAATAGTGTTCTGAATATCATAAATTATTTTCTTATTTGAGGTTACTACAAACAGGAGCATGATATGAGGCTTGTTAAACAATGAGAGAGACTGAGACAAAAAGGTCTGAAATTTAAGGTAAAATGTCAGATGTACTGTACATATCTCAAGTGTACAAGCAATTCTCATACTGAGAAAGTTAATACTGTTTTTCAAATGCATAAATCACAAGCCATGCTTGTGTTATGTACTTCTTCTAGTGGAATTATCCAGTATCTTTCCAAGATCTTTTTTAATTTGTCAGGTATATGGTGCCATTTAGGAAGCTACTTGTGCATATTTACTGATATTTGTTTTTTCTAGCAAGATATAAAAAGTTTGTCACTCATACATCAGTCTTGAAATTCTGTCATTTCTCTTTCTACATGTTATTTTGCAGGTTGATGTCAGTCATTCGGGTTTAGGTGTAGTATTGCCTCAAGACATCAGACCAATATCATTTAGGTCCATGGATTTAAGTGAAGAACAAAAATATAGTTGTAATTAAGGGAAATGTTGTCAGTCACTTATAGCCTGCTAAAATCCCACAGCTAAGTAAATAGCAAAACTGTTCATGTAGAGTTGGATTATAAATCATTAAAAAGTATTTTAAGAATTTTTAAGACTATCAGATGGACCCCAGAAGATGTTACCTGACTTCATGGATATTTCATGACCATTGAGTCTAATGACCATTTACTCTTTGGTTGTATGCTCTCTCAAACCATACCTGCCAATCCTGGAGTAAATTTTAGATTTCCGGTTCAGTCTTCTAGGCTATTTTTAAAGAAAGCTAATGAGTTGAACTGATTAACATGCAGGGTAATTTTATTCCCAAGGTATGGAAGGTGCTAGGTTGTAAACCAGCCCTTCCATCATGTTTTATTTAGCTGTTGTTGAGGATTTAGGTCCACAGTTCTAATACTGGCGAGTCAATGGACTTTCAGATATACAGGAGATCCAGGACAGCCTCATCTCATATGGAGTGATAAGCAAGACAGTGATCTCCCCTCAAAAGCCTATATGACACTGGATAATGGGATGGGGCTTTTAGGTCTATGATCATTTTGGTTAGGAACTTTCTAATTGTTTGATATGTAAAGCATGCACTGTATTCAGCAACTGGTTTGATCAATGCTGAGTATAAGAGAGAGTGATTACCGCTTTAGACCATGAAGATATTCCTTTTGCAATTAGCAGTGTTAAATAAATGAATTTTCTAACAATCTTTGTCACACGGTAATCTAAAGGTTATTATCACTGCAAAAAAAAATGTGGTCAGGGACCTAGGAATATTGGTTCTTGTGTCGTCTGTGCAGTAAAGATGCTACACATTTTAGCATTTCGCCTGACCCACTTTTAGTACACCAAGAATTTCCTAGGGAAAGTTCATACTGGAGGGTTTGGGTATCAGAAGGTGACTTAACTACAACTCCCAGTATGCAGCTATCTGCAGATTTTGTTATCCAGGTCTTGGCTATCTTCTTGGACATCTGATAAGTAATGGCTGTAAAGGGGAGGCCTCAGCACCAAGCCTGAGAGGCAACACTGATAACATTCATACATTGAGTCAACTGCAACTTGCATGATGTGAGTTTTTTAGGCAGTTTGCTATCCATCATGGCACATATGAGTCCATTTATATTTGTTTATTTCTACTGAAATATATTACCTTTATTTTTTATGTAACATCATTGGCATAAATGAAACGTACACTTAACAATAACTTCATTGAATATAATACATAGAAAAAAATGTACTACGAGTAAAAAAACACAGACATTGCCATTTCCATCCTTTAAATCCTATAACACTTCTAATGTGTGCTGACTTTTAATACTTTTAATTTCTGTATGATGCTAGGAGGCTGGTGTCAAGGGCCTTAGCCAGGTCTATATACAACATGTGTATCACATGGCTACTGCCTACCAGCTCTGTAATCCTTTCAAAGAAGTTTGCCAAATTAAATAGACAGGATCTACTTTTCACAAAGCTAAACTGCTGGGGGTCAAGTCGAATAAGATCTTGATACTGTGGTTTGCGATCAGTTACAATGTGTTCCATAGCTTTCCAGTTGAGGATTTTGTGACTGATAGGTCTTTAATTCTTTGAGTCAGTTGTAAAGTCACCTTTATGGAGGGGCATCATGATTACATTGTGCCACTGCTCAGGGACAAAACCAGTAGCTAAAGATAGGTTAAACGGTTTAAGAAATGGGCCTGTAAGGGCCTCCTTATTAATTAAGCAACCAGATATATTGTCCCCTCCCTTGCAGGAAATATTTTTGGTCATGATTCATTCACACTTCCAGTAAACTGTTTTAGATATAATTTGGGGAGTACAAGATTCAGGTATTTTAGGCTTTGGATAAAATTTTTGGGATGAAGCTGGCATTAAATTTGTTTCAAGCATGTCTGTTGTGTCAGAATAGGAGGTATCATTTTGAGTAAGTTCAGATCAATGCATGTTATTGGTTCTTAATTTTAAATAATTCTATAGCTTTGTCAGAAAAACATTGTCGGTTTGAGATATTAGCCTATGCTCATAGCTCCTTTGATTTCAGATACCAGCCTATAGTGGACCTGATAGTGTTTTTCAGTTTGTAAGGTTTTGACATTTCCTTGAGAAGAGGGATTTTGGATCTGCTATATAATTTTGATGTTTTTTCATGTGTTATGTACTTCAGTTATGTTATAGGACCACCAGGGTGGTTTGTTTTGGAATTTTCCATGATACCTGGTTCTGGTAAGGACTCCTAGCTCTTTTTGCATTTTTTCAGTATTGGTGTAGATAATCTTAGTAAACTTGTTGTCTCAAGGTCAGGGGCAATAAGTAAATAATAAGTGAATTTTGATATTTCATCACAGAGTAGGTTGAGTCTGGCACATTTTTACTCTTAAAATTCAGGGAGATTTGCTGTAAGGGCTTGCTTTCCAAATGCAAGAGTGCCTCATGATCAGTCATTTTATTATTTAAACTTCTAGCATTGAGCAGAACTACCTTAATATGTACTGATTTTGGGACTGCTGTGTTAGTTAGATTGGACTTGTCCTAAGGAAGGTACTAGTAGGGCAGCAAAAGATTTAGCCAGTATACAGAAATCTTAGACTGAGAGGTGCAGGTTGTCTTGGGTGAAACAGAACAAGCTGGACAGCCTGCTGTCTTTTAGTGAGGCAGACAGTAGAGCATCTCTTTGTGTGCGGTTGTGTATTGGATCCCCATGGAGTGACACTAACTATTTAACCAATTACTGAAAGCCATTATATTTTCTTTATATCTGGATATCATTCAAAGTGAATGCATTTGTAGCATGTATAGAAAGTTCTGATATGTCTCTGCATGTCTCTCTGGGCTTTACGCCCCAAGTCATTCACTCATGCAATGGACACTGTCTTGTCTTCGTCATATTTGTCAGAAGATTTACAAAAATATGACTTTAGCAATAAATTATAAACAATGCAGAAATGTACATGTTTGTTCACATATACATATCTTATATGTTTTAAAATATATAGCCTCTTAAGAGTTGGCCTAGTGTGATAGCAAAAGTGCTATCAGAAGCTAAAAATACTGCATTGATGGGTGCAGCTGCAAGTTACGTCCTCTTTAGCATTTCCTGCACCCAGGTAGGAGTGCTTATTCTTTCCTGACGTCCACTAGGAAAACTCTGAACCTGTGGTACCCTTACCCCTCATGCTGTGCCTCTTCATTGCTTTCCTCCCCCAGACTTGTCTCCAGCAAGTTCCTGTACTGTAGCTATTAACAGAACTAGGGTCCCCAGGCAGCAGTCAGAGCTTTATCCTACTATGCAACTGGAGTGACTTTTGAGCAAAAAATAAAAGTATATTTCTGGCACCCAGAGTGGAGCATTCCTGCAAGGAAAAAAAAAAGACTTGTTTAACCATGCATTTAGAAGTTCTGTGGACTGTAACTTTGGTACCTATTTCCAAAATTAAAGTTAGTGAACTGCGTATGTTTGAGGGAAGGTACAGAAATGGCTCAGTTTAAAAAAATTGTCATGAATAAATGACAATGTAAAATGTCAACACTAGTCTTAGATTTTGCTTTCCACACTATGATGAACTGTTCTGTTTGTAAATGCGGTGTTCAGGTCTGACAAAGCCATAATCTTTAAGCAGATGGGACAAGAAATGCTATACAGTACTCATGACTCACTTGGACATTGCGAAGTGCAAAGTAAGTGCATGAGATGCATTATTTTGGCTGTAAATGTCAAAGTAAATATTAGGGAAAAAAAGAAACATATGCCACTTTGAGTAATGAAAGCAGAACATGAAGAAATGATTCCATATGACGTTCCAGAAGTGCCGTGGTATGAAGTAAATATAGATCTTTCCCCAAAGATTAATCAACATCATATTGTTTCTGTCAATTACATCTGAGAATAAAAACGTTTATTTGAAAAGATACTTGTGTACTGCAGTAAATGGTTTACTTAGAAGTATATGCTATAGTTGGGACATACTACAGGAAGTAATTTCAGATAATGTTCCAGAGTTTGGCTTTGCAGACTTTTTACAAAACTGGGAAATCAGATATCAGTCATGTCATGTCAACAGCATATTTTCTACAATGCAAGGGATGGGCTGAAGGAACAACTCAGACTATTAAAAATATACTGCAGGAAACTAAATGGGGGGATAGGTTTGTCATCCAACACCTCCCCTTGCTCTGGAATAGAGTCCCTTTGTGTATCAAGCCTGTCTGCCTTCAGAAACTGTCTTAGACAATTAGATGGGTACTGTAAATTAGCCTGTGTATTACAGGACTTGCCTAATTGGAAGGAGCAGTAGAGCCTGAGGTTGTGTTTTTTGACAAGGCATGTGTGGCCTTTGTTCAACACAGCCTTGCATTTCCCATGATTCTTGTGAAACTGAAGCGTCTCCAACAGCCAATTGTTACCTTTCATTACTAGAATATAGGAACATGGCGTTGCTGGGAATAAGGCTGTATGCACCTTGGCTCTTAATGGACTGAGGATTTAAATTGGAATTGCATATCAACATACTGTGCTTTAACCACAGACTTATCTGAATGCACCGAAGAAGTTAGAGAAGTGAAAACCAAACCAAAAAAATGCATTACAGTTACCATGCAAAGAATATTTTATCCACACAGAAAGGAGAAGGGATTTATTTATTTATACATCCATCTTTTGGTAACTGGGTTAGTCACACTAGGCTAGTAGCCTCTTTTCAGGTGAGACCTGAAGTGGTATTTATAATGTGAAGATTGAGGGAAGATGGGCAAAAGCTGCCAGCCTAGTTAAATAGAATTTGATACATAATGCTATCAGTTGTAAAAATAAATGTAAAATACAGGCTTGTGTTCTTAAATGAAAGAAAACACTGTAAAATGTGAACTTCAAGATTTTTGTAACATTGCCATCTGCTGTAAGGAAAACTAAGTCAAGCATTTCAAATGTTCTTTGAAGTAAAATTATCTAAATAGTGGTGCCGAAGCGGCTGGCTGAATGCATTCTTTCTATTGTCTTAACTTAAGGAATAATTGCTAGAGTGTACATGTGAAATGTCTTTTATTGTTGTAGTTTCTGTGTGATCTCTGAACTCTTGGATATCACTGTGGCGTAGTAGTTTTGTCATGTGTTTTAATTATTTATTATTAAATATTTTAAAAACCTTTACCTGTGCCTGGTTTGTGTAGAGATAAGTAAGCTCTAGAGTACATTGCATATTTATAAAGTTTATTGTAATACGCCAGTCTAATGAGCCTTGGACTGAATAGTCACATTACCAACTGGATAATAATATTGCACAGTAATAATTGGACACCCTTTTAAGGGCCTTTAGGTAGCTAAGTATTAGCTGGTAGTGGCAGAAATTAATAACGCATAGTCTGGGTAAAGGGGCACAGCTGGAGAATTGGTCAGCCTTTCCTAGGAGTGTATGTGAAGTTGTATAAATACTTATCTCAAAGTGTGTGTGGTGTGTCAGCTACCTAGGCAAGGACACGAAGCACTGGTGGGACAGAGAGGGTACTGGAGGTTAGTTTGCCAGCTAGGCTGCGATCTGGACCCTATAGCTGTACCAGTGGGGAGTCTTATCGGGGACATGGAGAGCAAGGGAGCAACCAGCACCAGACTGACTGTGATCTCTGTGTGCACTTAAGGGAAATTGTACTTTACTGTGTGTATTTGTTATCCTTTCCTCTTATATGAGACGCCCTCCCTAGGGTTAGTGGTGAGGACTGAGGCTCCTTGATTGCTGGACCAGGGCACGGTCTTCACATTTCTGGTTCACAGTGGTTGGGATAAGATATCCTCACATTTGTGGTTTGCGGTGGTTTGGGATAAGATATCCTCACATTTGTGGTTCACAGTGGTTGGGATAAGATATCCTCATTGTGATTTACAGTGGTGTGGGTAGAGTGAATCCTGTAGCTTATGTACAGTGATCTCTGAAGGTGATTTATACTCTAAATCAGCCACACAGTGTATACTAAGAGTTCAGATCACATTTGTTTTATTTCTTTTGTTAACTTGGTCAGGGTGAGCAGGTAGCATGTCCGCACAGGAGTATGGAAAGCAGACAAGGAGACAGCTGGTGGAGATGTGCCAGGGGGACTGGTGCATGGAAACCTGACTAAGGCAGACCTGATTGCAGCCTTGGTTACAGCTGCATCAGAAAACAGCATCCAGGAGGACAATCAGACTGGCAGTGGAGATATGATATCCTCAGAGAATGAACAGCTCAACCTTTCTGCGAAGGACAATCAGACTGGCAGTGAAAATACAAGATCCTCAGAGAATGGACAGCTCAACCTTTCTGCAGTGGGCTTAAAAATCCAGCTAGAGCTAAAGAGACTTGAGTTGGAGGCCAGGCATTTGGATATAGAAGCCGAAGAAAAGGAGAGTTAGAGGAAGCATGAGAGGGAAATGCTGACTCTTCACCAGAGTTATGGAGGTAATGGGGAAGGGAGTAACTGGACCCCAGAAGCACAACAGGTCAGTAAATTTCTTCTGCAATTTAAAGAGGGGGATAATTTTGATAGTTTCATTCATATGTTTGAAAGGGTATGCAAACAGTATAGTGTTGACCAAAGGCTCTGGGTACGGTTCATGGCCCCCTTACTCCATGGAAAAGCTGTAACTTGTATATCACAAATGCCTGGCTGCGTCTGTTTTGATTATACTTCTGTAAAAAAAATGTCTCTTAGAATGTTTTAAGGTAATACCTGAAATGTATAGGAAAATGTTTCGTGAGCATAGACGCAAGGCAGATGAAAATGTATGTGAATATGTTGCTGAACTGAGCACTTATTTTCATAGCTGGGTGAGTGGATGTCAGGTTACCACTTTTGAAGGGCTGGCAGACTTTTTGGTGAGGGAACAAGCCCTTGGCACTTTGCCTGAGGACATGAGGATCTGGTTAGATGATAGACAATGTGCTACTTCAGATGAGTTTGGGAAGAAGGGAGACCTATACCTGGCCAGCAGGGCAGCCCTGCACAGGAAGGGGACCCCCAGTACTGCTCATGGGTCTAAAGGAACGCATGGTGGGCAGCACAGACTGCCCCAACAGAATCTACCAGTAGCAGGGAAAGCCACTAGTCCAGATACACATCCAGGAGGTAGGGTTAAATGTTTTGAATGCAACCAGTGGGGCCATGTGGCATGTAGGTATCCATGGAAGCAAGGTGGGGAACCAGTAGGTATGAAAGACAAAATGCCAATAGTAGGTTGTCTTGAGACAACAGGGGTAAGGAACTACCATCCTGCAGATGTCCTGAGAGGGAAGGATTTGGATAGGGCAATACCATGTAATTATGCAGTTATATGCAGTGAAGCTAGGAGACAAGCATGTGGGTATGGTAGCCTGAGGGAGACCCAGACAGACTTGTATACTTGCAGCCAGGACTGCTGAGGTGGTTACTTCAGGGAGGGTGCTACTCTGTAGCAGTGAGACTGAAGGTGAGCCACAGCTGCTTGTGGGTACTGATGTTCCCTTGAACAGGGTAACAGCAAAGGTAGAGGTGAGTAGTAGTACCCAGGCTGACAGTGAGGCACCACCGAGAGGATGCCAGACTTCCTGTGGAAGGGGAGCTGGGAAGGGTTACCTGGAGAGAGTTGAGACAGGCTCAGCTGTCAGACCCTACATTGCAAGGCCTGAGCAGGTAGGTAGGGAGGCACCTCATTCTCAAGGGAGGGGGGAATCTGTATACTGGGACAAAGGGTTACTATACAGAGAGTGGACCCCTGAGGAAGGGCTAGAAGGAGAGAGAGTGCAGCAGTTGGTAGTGCTTAGAGCCTACCGTCTGGCGCTTCTAGCCATATCCCATAATATTCCCTTTGCAGATCATCTGGGCATAAAACGTACAAAGAGGCATATTAATCAAAACTTCTATTGGCCTGGAATTTCCAGAGATGTAACAGGGTACTGCAGGACGTGTGAGCAGTGTCAGAAGATAGGCAAGGCAGAACACAAGGTGAGAGTTCCTTTGATGCCTTTGCCTGTCATTGAGGAGCCATTTTAGAGGGTAGCTATGGATATTATGGGTCCTCTGAGCACCCCCAGTTCCACAGGGAAAACGTATATCCTAGTGGTAGTAGATTATGCTACACAATACCCTGAGGCAGTGGCTTTGTCCTCCATTGAGGCAGAGAAGGTGGAAAATGCTTTGGTAGAGATTTTCAGCAGGGTGGGTTTCCCCAAAAAAATACTGACTGACCCATTTGCCAATTTCATGTCAAACCTGCTGGCTTGTCTGTGGAAGTCCTGTGGGGTGAAGCACATGAAGACCACCCCCTACCATCCCCAGACTAATGGTCTTGTTGAGAGGTTAAACTCTACAATCAAGTCCATGCTATGGGCATTTGCAGATCGGTTTAAGAGGGAGTGGGACAAATATTTGCCCCATCTGTTTACTTACAGAGAGGTTCCCCAGGAATCCACTGGTTTTTCACCCTTTGAGTTGCTGTATGGGCATAGGGTGAGTGGACCTCTAGATTTAATTCGAGATGAGTGGGAAGGTGAGTGTGAGTCTCACAAGGAGTCTGTTGTGGCGTATATCCTAAACCTCAGGACAAGGCTCAGGAAACTCATGGACTTGGCCCAGGAGAACTTGGCAGAAGCCCAACAACAGAAAAAGATGTGGTATGACAGGAATGCTCAAGCTAGAGAATATTCTGTGGGGCAGCATGTAATGGTTCTCATTCCTGTCAGACACAACAAGCTGCAAGCAGCTTGGGAGGGACCCTTCCAGGTGGTAAGAAAAGTAAGTGATGTTAACTACATGGTGGAAGTGCTAGGCAGAAGGCAGGAGCACAAATTGTACCATGGTAACATGATGAAACCTTACCATGATAGGAAGGCCCTTGTACTGAGCATTTGCATTGGATTGCAGGAGGAGTCTGAGGGAGATCTGGGGACTGATCTCCTCGGTGAGGCTCGGGCTGACACTTTAGTGGAAGGTATAGCAATATCCCAGCAGCTATCTCCTACCCAGGTTCAAATAATCCGGGTAGTGTTGCAGGAATTTGGGGACATGTTCACTGGGAAGCATGGGTGCAGCCACCTGGTGCAGCACCAGGTGGATACAGGGCCCCAAAGGCCTATTAGGCAGGCTCCTTATAGGGTGCCTGAGTGAGTCAAACAGTCTCTGAGGGAGGAGGTACAGAAGATGTTTGAACTAGGCGTGATTCAAGAGACCAACAGTCCCTGGGCTCTCCCCAGTGGTGTTGGTGCCAAAGAAGGATGGCAGCTCCAGGTTCTGTGTGGATTACAGGAAATTAAATAGTTGCACAGAGTCGGATGCTTACCCCATGCCTAGGACAGATGAGGCCCTAGAGCAGCTGGGTGGGGCTAAGTATCTTACAAGCATTGATCTTACCAAGGGGTACTGGCAGGTGCCCTTGACTCCCAGTGCTAGAGAGAAGTCAGCCTTTGTGACTCCTTTTGGCTTGTATGAGTTCACATAGATGCCCTTTGGGATGAAGAATGCCCCAGAAACTTTTCAGAGGCTGGTGGATAATATCCTAGCAGGAGCAGGAGGGTTTTTCCCTTGCTTACCTAGATGATATTGCCATCTGCAGCCATTCCTGGCCAGAGCATCTTAAGCATGTCAGGGAGGTGCTGGGCAGACTACAGAGGGCATGGTTGACCATTAAGCCTAGCAAATGTCAGGTGGGTATGTCAGAGGTCTCCTACCTAGGACATAGAATGGGGAGTGGTAAGATTAGGCAAGAACCTGCCAAAGTGGAAGCTATTCAGGCATGGCCCGCACCTGTTACTAAAAAGCAGGTGAGGGCATTCTTAGGGACAGCAGGGTACTACAGAAAGTTCGTCCCCGGTTATAGTACCATAGCCGCTCCTCTCGCAGACCTGACAAGGAAGAACAGGCCAGATAAGGTAGTGTGGACCCCAGCATGTGAGCAGGCATTTCAGAAGCTTAAAGAAGATTTGGGAGGACCCCCTGTGTTAGCCAGTCCAGATTACAGCAAAGAATTTGTTTTGCAGGTGGATGCTTCAAACCATGGGATAGGGACTGTACTTAGCCAGATTTCTTCAGAGGGGGAAGAGCACCCAGTGGTTTATCTCAGTCGTAGGCTCCAACCCAGCGAGGAATGCTATATAGCTGTAGAAAAGGAATGTCTTGCTATAGTGTGGGCATTGCAGAAACTTCAGCCTTATCTGTATGGAAGAAACTTCACTGTTATGACAGATCACAACCCTCTAACATGGTTAAACAGAGACAGTCAGCAAAATGCCAAGTTGCTAAGATGGAGCCTGAGGTTGCAAGCATATGGTATGTCAGTGCAGCACTGCAGTGGGAGTAGCAATGCCAATGTAGATGGGGCCTCAAAGGGAATGGGGTGAGATACCCTTAGATGGACTTAACCCTCTCAAGCGGTGTTTCTCAAAGGTCACTTGAAAAACTAGCTTGAGTTCTCCAGGGGGAAGAGATGTGAAGATTTGGGGAAGATGGGCGAAGGCTACCAGCCTAGTCAAATAGAATTTGATACATTTATTTTTACAAATGATAGAATTATGTAAAATAGAGGCTTGTGTTCTTAAATGAAAGAAAATACTGTAAAAAATGTGAACTTCAAGATTGTTGCAACATTGCCATCTGCTGTAAGGAAAACTAAGCCAAACATTTCAAATGTTCTTTGAATTAAAATTATCTAAATAGTGGTGTCACAGCAGCTGGCTGAACATTCTTTCTCTTGTCTTAACTTAAGGAATAATTGCTAGAGTGTACATGTGAAATGTCTTTTATTGTTCCTGAGCAGGTGTTAGATTGCTAAATAATGCAGTTTGTTGGCCTGGGAACTCCAGACTAAGTGTCAAAATGATGTACTGTATATACTGGGAAAACCTAAGTGTCAAAATGATGTAATTTGAGAGGGCCTAACAAAGATGTTTGTTAGTGAGTTTAAAAGCTATTGTTCAGGGAGAGACTGTGAGCATTTTGATCTTGATTTCAAAGTTATCAGCAGTCTGCCTGTTGTCTTATGCAAGTAGTTTCTTAGAAATATGTTTTCTTGTAGTAATGGCTAGGAACTTAGAAGAAAGTTAGACAAGTGTTTTTCCGTTAAATCAGAACTTTCCTACTGTATTGTTTTAAGTTTGTGTGATCTCTGAACTCTTGGATATCACTGTGACGTAGTAGTATTGTCTTGTGTTTTAATTATTTATTATTAAATATTTTAAAAACCTTTACCTGTTGCTGGTTTGTGTAGAGATAAGTAAGCTCTAGAGTACATTGCAAATTTATAGAGTTTATTGTAATAAGTTACTATAATAAGCCTTATACTGAATAGTCACATTACCAATCGGATGATAATATTGCACAGTAATAATTGGACACCCTTTTAAGGGCCTTTAGGTAGCTGATAAGTATTACCTGGTGGTGGCAGAAATTACCATATAGTCTGGGTAAAGGGGCACAGCCAGAGAATCTGTGTCAGCCTTTCCCAGGAGTGTCTGTGAAGTTGTATAAATACTTATCTCAAAGTGTGTGTGGTGTGTCAGCTACCTGGGCAGGGACATGAAGCACTGGTGGGACAGAGAGGGTACTGGAGGTTAGCTTGCCAGCTAGGCTATGATCTGGACCCTATAGCTGTGCCAGTGGGGAGTCTTACTGGGGACCTGGAGAGCAAGGGAGAAACCAGCCCCAGACTGACTGTGATCTCTGTGTGCACTTAAGGGAAATTGTACTTTACTGTATGCATTTGTTATCCTTTCCTCTTATATGAGATGCCCTCCCTGGGGTTAGTGGTGAGGATTGAGGCTCCTTGATTGCTGAGGTAGGGCACATTCGTCACATATATTACTGGGGAAATTTGGCCAGGGTATCTGGGAATTTACCTTATCGGCATGACAGTCGCTACTAGGTGTGCACAGGGATGCCTTTCATAGTCATACTTACTGCTTCCATTCCATGCGTGAAGGCAGCTCAGAGAAGGTGGTAGACAAGAGTGGAATGATGGAAGCTGTAGAAAGTGAATGCGGAATCAACAATGTGGTTGTTGCTTTAAATAAAGAGGTCTGTGTGGTGCAAGTATGCAAGGACAGTGAACCTTGCATAAAGTAAGATGGTGGTGTTGAAAAGGAAAAGGCAGTCTATCCTTTTCAAGGGCATGAAACAGAGGCTCAAAGAAAGGCAGTCATGCTTTCATGTGATTCAGAATACCTTTTTCAGCAAAACCTCTTCAGTGAAGAGGTTTAAGCACAAGATTGCGTTGTTACAACCCTCCAGTCAGGAGGGTTGAGGGATGAATTGAGTGAACTGCAAATTGGTAAAGATATAAATTGGGGGTGAGTTAATGGACGAAATTCAGAACAAAGAGTGTCAACAAAAAGAAGTAGTGGTGATAGGAAGATAATATGCAGAGATGGTCAACGTCAGGTCCGAAAATAATAAAGAAGATAGAGTTACAAATGTAAAAAAAAAATAAATTGTTTATGGTACAAATTGAAAAGAAATAAGATTCTGTACTGGACCGATATGGGATGAAGTAATTAATCCATTTTGAGAGAAAGCAAGTGAGATAAGAGCTTTTATACATGTAAGTAAAGACAGTTTGTGATATTATTTTTCAGACTGGTCAAGTAATGGAAAAGTTTTTGAAGGAATATGAAAAAAAGAAAAACTGTATGCCATGGAGTCTGTACATATTTAAAACTTTTCATAGAGAGACAAAGATAAAGATTAACATACAATTCCAAGCTAGATAATGAAACTTTAAAAAGGACATTTATTAAAGTTATTTAAAAATGTGTTGGACATGTCAAAAGTGTATGATAATAGAGGTTTATGGACTGGGACATGGGATTATAATGTGGTTTTGAAAATTGAAACTGGAAGCATTGTGCATTTACCAAGTATTATAAATGTTGAAGGCAACAGAGGTATGGTAAAATATTAGGGCAGCCTAAACATGTTTTATGTGGAAAAAAATGATCATTTAACTAATAATTGTGCTAAAAGTTGTTTTACATGTGGAAAAATAGGACATGATGCAAGAAATTGTGAATTGAGATGTTATAAATGTAATAAAATGGACATTTGGGGGGAATGTGAAGAAAAGGAAGATAGACTGAGATAGTGTAGAAAATCAATTTGGCAAATACAGCTAGAAATAATGGATAGAAAAATAGAAATTATGGATAGAGATGTATACAAAAAGCTGTTACACAGCATGAACTTAATGTAGATAACAATGAAGAAGAGGTATCTGGGTTGAGTGATAGTGATGATGTGAAATGGAGTATATTTAAGGAAATAAATAAATTATATTGGTAAGAGTATGGGAGAGGAAAAGGAAAATTACAAAAGGATGCAAAAAAACAAAAAAAGGGGGGAAAGGTTGAGTTAATTTTACATTAATTCTTTTGTTTTTTTTTTATTTGTAAAGTCCTAACACTTAATATGAATAGTTTTGATAAATTAGAGAGAAGAATATGAATTTTGGAGTAGTATAAAAGCCAGATAGTGATATCATTATCTTATAATATATTAGATTCTTGTTTCAAATAGAAAGGTATTAAGCAGAAGTGTGGTGGGGAAAATATTATCTGGAATTTTGGGAGGGAAACCTGTTCAAGGATGCTTACATTTTCTAAAGATACAATTGAAGTGCTAGATGTTATGCTTGTCATAACTGGTAAAATTACAATTATTGACATAAGATGGGTAGACCGTGCTATTAAAATTATTGCAATATATGCATACTTAATTTAAAAAGAGAGAGAAGAAATGTTTAAAAGTATTATTCAACATGTAGCAGTCAATATGGAGATTATTGTAGTGGGGAATGATAATTGCAATTTAAGACGACAGAATAAGAAGGCATATGATTTTAAATTGGTATTGGACATTATAAAATATGGACAGTTAAGGATTTGGAGTTGAAAGACATGGACATATAGAAGAGAACATAAAAGAACAGAGACAGATTATTTCTATTATCACTTTATTAATAGTAAAACAAGGGTTGCTAATGACAGGATTTTCAGACCCTATGACAATTTGGATTTTGATAAAAGGAAATTGAGTATACAAAAATAGGGAAAAGTTCAAAAAGGGTGAACAATGAGATGAAATGGGATGATGTAGGGAAAGAAGATAGTACGAAATTATGGCAGGATAATGTAGAGATGGGAGAGTTTTATAAAGATTGGTATGAGTGGTTAAGTTTTAAATAGAAATATAAAATGACTTGTGTAACATGGGAAAAATAGAAAATATATAGGGAAAATTTGAATAAGAAGTTAAGTGATGAGACTATTGATTGTTTAGAAAAAAATGATAATTTCTTTATTAAGGAACAGGATTTATGAGTTGAATAAGAAAAAATAGAACGCTTTGTTATATAAACAAAGACATTTTGTGCAAGGGAAAAAGAAATGGCACCATACTTAAGTAAAATAATTAAAGAGTACAATAGTGTTAGGAGACAAATGAAGGGATTTATCAGTGACAGTGAGTAATACACAAGAGAAAATTATGAATGTAGTGAAAGAATATATCAAGACATTATTTAAAGAGCAAAGCATAAAGTTGTAGAAGGCATGGAAGGTATGTAAATTTTCTGATAAGGACAATACAGATTTGGAAAAATAAATAATAGTAGGTGAATTACTGAAAATAGTAAATTCAGACTTGGCAGTAGGACCAGACGGAATAGAATATAGGATGTATGATAAGATGACTATAGTGCAAAAATGGCTTGTAAAGGTATTATATGAATGGTTAAACAAAGGTTTTACATATAAAGAGTTATGTGGGGGTGTTATTAGATTTATAGGGAAAAAAAGGAGAGAAGAGAGAATTACGGAATTGGAGACCAGTAGAATTAAATAATGCAGATTATAAACTTTTTTATAAAAATTTTACAAAAAAGTATGGAAGAGAAAGAAATTAAAGTCATAAATGAATTTGTATTTGGTATAAAAGGGAAAAGGCCTCAAGATTTGTTATTGATAATTAGGGAACTAGTAGAGGATATAGCAAATAGAAATGTTCAGGGAAAAATAACGGTGGGGATTTAAGTAGTCAGTCAGTATTGTGGGATATATTTGAAATATATAATATAAAAATGTTTGTATTGCAACATATAGGTATAATATAGTGAAGGCAATGGTAATTGGGTGGTTAAGTGATAATATACAGTTAGAGAGGGGTATTAGACAAGGTTGTCCACTGAGTGGTGCATTATTTGTATTAGTAATGAATGTGATATCTACATACATGAATGATGAGATGGAAGAAATGAGATATTTCTAATGAAGGGATGAAAATACCTATTTTGTTAACTTATACAGATGATATTATTATTGTTAAAAAAGATAGGTTAGGTATGAGTATAGTGATAAAGAAATTACAGGAGCGTATTCAGGTAATAGATTTTTCATTAAATATAGACAAAAGCCAGGGTTTAGGAGCCAAGGGGATGATTAAATTTAATATTACAAAAAATAAAGTTCTTGGTATTCAGTTTGGAAAGCAAGAAATCATAGAAACAATACGGAAAGAAGAAATGGAGGAAATGAAACACGTGTGTGTTCAGGAAGTCTTTTAGGCTTTTGTTTAAAAAAGGTATATTTAATTAATACCATATTGATATCCAAATTTGCATTTTCAGTGTTCCTTTGATGATGGAAAAAGAAATGTACAGTATATTTTTTAGTTTTATTTGGGGGTCTATGTTGAACTTGGTTAAAAGGAGGGTTATATGTGAGCAGAGAAAAAGGGGATGGGGTTAATAAATCCAACAGTTTATGCTACTTCATTAATGTTATATAAGTAGTGAAATGTTTAAAGGAAAATGAGTTTTCTTTATTGACACAGATATTAAGTTTGATGTATAAAAGAGAATGGTCATTTTTTTTTTATTTCAAAAAAAAAAGGAAAATTTGTTGTAATAATAAAGAAATGGATGATTACCTGGCTGTGTTGGATTCTATAACCCTCTGTATATACCAAGCTGATTTTTGCACTTTATCAGTACTGTACAGCATTTATATATTTGCTTCATTGTTTATTGCTGGCCTCTGTCTGTCTGCATTATTTATTTCTCAGGGTTAGTTAAGTAGCTAGTTTCATGGCGGGGGTTGCTTTGCATTCTGTGGAGTCAGCCCACCTCAGGTGTTAGCTATTGGTCAACACCACTGTGTTTACCTGATTTGCCTTGGGGTTTATTTTCTCTGTTGTACTTCTGGCACAAAGACTTACATTTCTCTGAAATTGTGCTCGGTAGCAGACCTGATATAGCAGAGCTATTTACCTGGCTGTGATGGATTCGATAACCATCTGGATATACCAAGATGATACAAGTATACTTTTTTGCACTTGCATTTACAGTGGATATAAAAAGTGTACACACCCCTGTTAAAATGCCAGGTTTTTGTGATGTAAAACAATGAGACCACAATAAATAATTTCAAAACTTTTTTCCCACCTTTAATGTGACCTATAAACCTGTGCAATTCAATTGAAAAACAAACAAATCTGTTAGGGGAAAAATATAAAAAATAAAAAGGTACAATAAGCTGGTTGCACAAGTGTGCACACCCTTAAACTAATACTTTGTTGAAGTACCTTTTGATTTAATTACAGCATTCAGTGTTCTTGGGTAGGAGTCTATCAGCATGGCACATCTTGACTTGGCAATATTTGCCCACTCTTCCTTGCAAAAGCACTCCAAATCTGTCAGATTGCGAGGGCATCTCTTGTGCACAGCCCTCTTCAGGTCACACCACAGATTTTCTATTGCATTTAAGTCTGGGCTCTGGCTGGGCCCTTCCAAAACTTACATTTTCTTCTGTTTAAGTCATTCTTTTGTTGATTTGGATGTATGCTTGGGGTCATTGTCATAGTGAAAGGCGAAATTCTTCATCTTCAGCTTTCTAGCAGATGCCTGAAGGTTTTGGGCCAAAAGTGACTGGTATTTGGAACTGTTCATAATTCCCTCCACCTTGACTAAAAGCCCCAGTTCCAGCTGAAGAAAAGCAACACCAAAGCATGATACTGCCATCACAATGCTTTACAGTGGGGATGGTGTTCTTTTGGTGATGCGAAGTGTTGATTTTGTGCCAAACGTACCTTTTGGAATTGTGGCCGAAAAATTCCTCCTTGGTCTCATCAGACCATAACACATTTTCCCACATGCTTTTGGGAGACTTGATGCATTGTTTTGCAAATTTTAGCCAGGCGTGGATGTTTTTCTGTGTAAGAAAAGGCTACCATCTTGCTACCCTACCCCATAATCCAGACATGTGGAGAATATGGGAGATTGTTGTCACATGTAGTACACAACCAGTCGTCTTCTTCTTTCGACTGTTCCCATTAGGGGTCGCCACAGCGGATCATCTGTTTCCAGTTCTTCCTGTCCTCTGCATCTTGCTCTGTCACCAACCGTCTGCATGTCCTCTCTCACCAAATCCATAAACCTTATCTTAGGCCTTCTCTTTTCCTCTTACCTGGCAGCTCCATCAGCTCCATCCTTAGCATCCTTTTCCCAATATACCCAGCATCCCTCCTCAACACATGTCCAAACCAGTGCAAGCTCGACTCTCTTGCTTTGTCTTCAAACTGTCCAACCTGAGCTGACCCTCTAATGTACTGATTCCTAATCCTGTCCATCCTAGTCACACCCAGTGCAAATCGTAACATCTTTAACTCTGCCACATCCAGCTCTGACTCTTGCCTTTTTGTCAATGCCACCGTCTCCAACCCATATAATATAGTTGGTCTCACTACCGTCTTGTAGACCTTCCCTTTCACTCTTACTGGTACTCATCTGTCAAAATCACTCCTGACGCTCTTCTCCACCCATTCCACCCTGCCTGTACTCTCTTCTTCACCTCTCTTCCACACTCACCATTACATGAACTATTGATCCCAAGTACTTAAACTCAACCACCTTTACCAACTCTGCTCTCTGCATCCTCACCATTCCTCTATTCTCCCTCTCATTTACACACATATATTCTGTCTCAGCCCTGCTGACCTTCATTCCTCTCCTCTCTAGAGCATATCTCCACCTCTCCAGGGTCTTCTCAACCTGGTCCCTACTCTCACTACAGATCACAATGTCATCTGCAAACATCATAGTCCACGGGGCCTCCTGTCTGATCTCATCTGTCAACCTGTCCATCACCACTGCAAATAAGAAAGGGCTCAGAGCTGATCCTTGATGTAATCCCACCTCCACCTTAAACGTATCTGTCACCCCCACTGCAGTCCTCACCACTGTCACACTACCCTCGTACATATCCTGTACCACTCTTACATACTTCTCTGCCACTCCCGACTTCCTCATACAGTACCACAACTCCTCTCTAGGCACCCTGTCATATGCTTTCTCTAAGTCCACAAAGACACAATACAACTCCTTCTGACCTTCTCTGTATTTCTCCAACAACACTCTCAGAGCAAACATTGCATCTGTGGTGCTCTTTCCTGGCATGAAACCATACTGCTGATCACTAATCATCACCTCCCTTCTTAACCTATATTCCACTACTCTTTCCCATAACGTCAAACTCTGACTGATCAATTTTATCCCTCTGTAGTTACTGCAGCTCTGCACATCACTCTTATTCTTAAAGATAGGTACCAAAACACTTTTTCTCCACTCCTCAGGCATCCTCTGACTTTCCAAAATTTCATTAAACAATCTGGTTAAAAATTCCCACTGCCATTTCTCCTAAGCACCTCCATGCTTCCATTGGGATGTCATCTGGGCCAACAGCCTTTCCATTCTTCATCCTCTTCATAGCTGTCCTTACTTCCTCCTTGCTAATCTGATCACTTCCCGATTCACTATCCCCACATCATCCAACCTTTTCTCTCTCTCATTCTCTTCATTCATCAGCCCCTCAAAGTACTCTTCCCATCTACTCAACACACTCTCCTCGCTTGTGAGTATGTTTCCCTCATTATCCTTTATCACCCTTACCTGCTGCACATCTTTTCCAGCTCTGTCCCTGTCTAGCCAATCGGTACAGGTCCTTTTCTCCCTCTTTAGTGTTTAGTCTCTCATGCAACTCTCCGTATGCCTTATCCTTAGCCACCTCTCCCTTTGCCATGCGCCTCATCTCCTTATACTGGTTGTGTGTGGGGTAGTACACAACCAGTACTTGCCAGAAATTCCTGCAGCTCCTTCAGTGTTGCTGTAGGTCTCTTGGCAGCCTCCCTGACCAGTATTTGTCTTGTCTTTTCATCAATTTTGGAGGGATGTCCAGATCTTTGCAACATCACTGGTGTCCCATATTTTCTCTCTTTTCTGATGACTGTCTTCCATGGTATATCCAATGCTCTGGAATATTTTTTGTACCCTTCTCCTGACTGATACCTTTCAACAATGAGATCCCTTTCATGCTTTGTAAGCTCTCTGTGAACCATGGCTTTTGCTGTAGCAGGCAACTGAGTAAATGTCAGTAAAATCCTACTAGGACAGCTGAACTTTATTTGGGGTTAATCAGAGTTTCTTTAATTAATGACAGGTGTGTACCCAAGAAGACTGAATGTTGTAATTAAATCAAAAGGTGCTTCAGCAAAGTATTAGTTTACGGATGTGAACACGTATGCAACCAGCTTATTTTACTTTTTTTTATATATATATTTATTCCCCTAACTGATTTGTTTGCTTTTCAATTAAATTGTACATGTCATAGGTCACATTAATGGTGGGAAACGTATTGAAATTATTTATTGTGGTCTAATTTTTTTATATCACAAAAACCTGGCATTTTAACAGGGGTGTGTACGCTTTATATATATATATATATATATATATATATGTATATATATATATATATATATATATATATATATATATATATATATATATATATATATAATCTGTGTGTGTGTATGTATATATATATATATATATATATATATATATAAAATATGTGTGTGGATCATACCTCTCAACTGTCCAGATTTTCAAAAAATGTCCTGATTTTTTTATTCATAATTTTTTGCCTTTTCCTCATAAAATTTGTTTTTTTTTTTCTAGCAAATCACTGCAGACTGAAGTCACTAAATAGTGACAGACAATTGAGTTATAAACTTCATGTCCTTAAAAATATTTGCTAATACGAATCCTATTATTCTAAGTTTATGAGAACAATATTTAAAATCTCTGCCTATATTTAGGTCCCCCCCCATTATTTTAAGTGTTGTCTAGATTTTTTTTGCATTAAGTGGTTGAGATGTATGGGGTGTGTGTGTGTGTGTGTGTGTGTGTGTGTGTGTGTGTGTGTGTGTGTGTGTGTAGATATATATATAGATATATATATAGATATATATATATATATATATATATATATATATATATATATATATATATGCATCTATATATATATATATATATATGCATCTATTTAGGTTTCTGCATATGTTTTTAGTGTGATGTACTAGTTTATGGCAGTCAAAATGTTTGTGAAGTAAACTAAAGTTGCAAATTTTTGGTTAATAGAGACCACATGTAAAATACTATAGCCAGTATTGCGACATTTATATAGGGAGATAGCTTTATCTGTCACTGAAATGTCACATTCAGGTTCAGACTTAAATTATACAGAAGAAAAATGTCAGTTCCAGCTGCTCTTACCATCATCCCTCCAACAGTTCCTTCTCAACTTCCTCTCTTGTACTTGACCTCTGTCTCTATTGTACATTTTTGTTAACTCTTGTATACCAATTCTATACACACACACATATATATATATATATATATATATATATATATATATATATATATATATATATTGCTATTTCTTTTGTTTTTTTATTGCATGTAAACACCACTTGTGTTACACTGCCCTTGTCTTATCCAGGCTGAGATGATATTGAGCATTCGAGATTTCTTCTCTACTCTGGTTAACAAATTACAGTGAATGAATGAATGAGTAAATGTGAGGTTACTTGGCATCGCTGTAGTGACCTTCAAGATGTGGCTGCAAGAATTAGGTGGTGCAGTTTCATAACCTGTGATGACTGGTAATCGGTACTTTGGATACAGGGCTAAACATTACAGAAGATATTGATGAAGTTTTGAAGAGATGCATCACGAGTATTCTGAAAAATGAAGAGACACTTTCTACGTATAAAACCTGCACAGATGACTTGATGTTTTACCAAGGGCACTAGATTATTTGAACCCCAGAGTGTTTGCTTTATTTTCACAGGTTTACTCTGAAATTGGATGGTTTAATTAATGATTGTAATAGTGTCTTGCAAATCAGCTCCCTTCCATCCCAGAAACAGCAGTGCATCCTCCCCATTTCCTTACCTGTCCAAAAGCATTGTCAGCAGTCAGTACCCTCATAGTACTTCTAGTTCCATCGAATGCGTTCATTTTAATACAAATGATCAAGCCTACCTGTACCCATACCTCTTGGTTCAGTGTCTTCAGATTGCTGACTGCAGCGCCAGTCAGTGAAATAAAGCAAAAGTGGCTAGTGAAGACTAGGGAGGAAAAGCTGAAACCTGTTTAATGCTGACCAAGCTGGGAAAGTTGCACTGTGCACATGTACATTATATATCTTATAGGATCATATCAGATTGCTAGGCTAATGACCTGGTGGTCATTTTAAGCCTAGCCGTTTAATCCCAATGTAATACCATAGAAATGCTAGTTAGTACCCAAGATTGCATTTAGTGATGACTGCCCATGTTCAGGACGGTTGTGGGCTGTATCCCCAGTAGGAATTTGTGGTGCCCCATCCACTCGTCCAGGCTCCTCTTACACAGTGTTATAGAGGTGCTCTGTTTCACATGAACTGGTAGCCTGCTCCAAATATGTGGCATTTGCGGGGAGATGATCTGTCCCACTAGCTTGACCTATTTAATTCACAGGCCATATTTACATCCCTGGAATGGGTAGCCCTAATCCCATTTGATTTACAGATATGCTTGCAGTTCATTAGGTTTGGGTCTTGGATTGCTCTGTAGGCCAGGCATAAGTGTCCCCTAAGAAGTCTATATGATACAGAGTATGGTGATAAGGACTTTAGTCGGTCTGTGTAAGGCACATGTTTGAGCCCCTTGATCTTCTTTGTTAGAAACCTCTCAGATCTCTCTAATTGCTGCAGGTGCTTTATACGGTACATGCCAAATGGGGTGTTATACTCAATTATGGGCCAGATAACTGGAGAGTATAGGGGGTTTATAACTTCTTTTGCCCTCAAGGCGATGCATTTACTAATCAGGTGTGCTGCATAGAAAGCTTTCCTTACTACAGTAGACACATGGTGGTCGAACTTAAGGTCACACTCAACTTGTGATCCCAGGTCCCTTACCACTTCACGGATACTTGGAATGTTGTTGATTTGATAGTGTGAGGGAACACTTTGCTGAAGGGAATGATGCTGCATTTCTTTACATTCAGTTTGAGACCATGACTAATACACCAGTTGTTGGTCTGCGTGAGACCCTCCTGGAGTATATTTATTTTATTTTTTATTTATTTGATGTTTAACTGGGTTAGTCTAACTGAGTCTGTGGCCCATTTTCAGTGGGGCCCTGAGGGGAAAAGCTCCAGGTAATACAAACTTTTAAAGTATAAGAACATATACAAAAGGTCAAATACATCAGATAATGCAAATTTTTTAAAGTGAAAGAACATTGAACAACAGATCAAATGTTACACAAAGACGTGAGATATAATAAAAACAAATAATGTCATTACATTCTGGAAAACTAGGAATAGTATAATGCAAAGGATGGGACAGTGGACTGATGTAGAATATTTGAGGTGAACTAATGGTATATGGCAAGAGAAAGAAGGATGACAAAGTAATAGAGATCATGAATGCAAGCTGTATGAGGTAAGACAGCGAGAAAATTAGGAAAAAAGAGGTGATGAATAGCGGTGAAAGAGATTTATAACTGGCATTAGTTAACATATGGGGGTTTGACATAGGCTGGACCAGATAGTTTGTAGGTATTGTTTGATTAATGTTTAAAGTGCCTTTGTGAGATGCTTCTTAAATTGTGGGGAAGTGTGTTCCGGGCATGAGCTACGGAGTATTTGTAAAGGGACTTGCCAGTATTTTTGTTGGGTTTGTAGATGTCAAGGAGGATTTTGTAGGAAGTGTGTAGTAGGCGGCGGGGGCAGTAATAGAATTTGAGATTAGCGATAGAAGGACACGAAGAAGGATTGCTCAGAACAGAGTGGTTAATATGTAACTGTTGAAGGAGTAGTAGGTTGGGGAATTTGGGCTAGTGTAGTGTCTTGAGGCCATGGCAGTGAAGGGACATGAAGGGTAGATTAGTGACAAACCTAACAATTTTATTGTACGTTTGTTCAAGTTTGTAAAGTAGTGTAGATTGAATGTTAGTAAAGATAGGGGCTGCATCATCATCTTCTTTTGACTGTTCCCATTAGGGGTTGCCACAGCAGATCATCTGTTTCCATTTTTTCCTGTCCTCTGCTTATTCTCTGTCACACCAACCACCTACATGTCCTCTCTCACCATATCCATAAACCTTATCTTAGGCCTTCCTCTTTTCCTGTTACCAGGTAGCTTCATCCTTAGCATCTTTTCCCAATATACTCAGCATCCCTTCTCAGCACATGTTCATACCAACGTAATCTTGCCTTTCTGGCTTTGTCTCCAAACCTTCCAACCTGAGCTGACCCTCTAATATACTTATTCCTAATCCTGTCCACCCTCGTCACACCCAGTGCAAATCTTAACATCTTTAACTCTGCCACATCCAGCTCAAACTCCTGCCTTTTTTGTCAATGCCACTGTCTCCAACCCATATAACATAGCTGGTCTCGCTACCCTCTTGTAGACCTTCCCTTTCACTCTTACTGGTACTCGTCTGTCACAAATCACTACTGACACTCTTCTTCTACCCACTTCATCCTGCCTATGCTCTCTTCACCTCTCTTCCACACTCACCATTACTCTGAACTGTTGATCCCAAGTATTTAAACTCATCCACCTTCGCCACCTCTACTGCTTGCATCCTCACCATTCCTCTATCCTCCCTCTCATTCACACACATATATCCTGTCTTAGTCCTGCTGACCTTCATTCCTCTTCTCTCTAGAGCATATCTCCACCTCTCCAGGGTCTCCTCCACCTGTTCCCTACTCTTACTACTGATAACAATGTCATCTGCAAACATCATAGTCCACGGGGACTCCTGTCTGATCTCGTCTGTCAGCCTGTCCATCACCATTGCAAATAAGAAATGGATCAGAGCTGATCCTTGATGTAATCCCACCTCAGAGCTGATCCTTGATGTAATCCCACCTCCACTTTAAACGCATCAGTCATTCCCACTGCAGACCTCACCACTGTCGCACTACCCTTGTATATATCCTGTAACACTGTTACATACTTCTCTGACACTCCTGACTTCCTCATACAATACCACAACTCCTCTCTAGGCACCCTGTCATATGCTTTCTCTAAGTCTACAAAAACACAATGCAACTCCTCCTGACCTTCTCTGTACTTCTCCATCAACACTCTCGGAGCAAACATCGCATCTGTAGTGCTCTTTCCCAGCATGAAACCATACTGCTGATCACTAAACATCACGTCCCTTCTTAACCTAGCTTCCACTACTCTTTCCCATAACTTCATGCTGTGACTGATCAGTTTAATCCCTCTGTCGTTACTACAGCTCTGCACATCACCCTTATTCTTAAAAATTGGTACCAAAACACTTTTTCTCCATTCCTTGGGCATCCTCTCATTTTCCAAGATTTCATTAAACAATCTGGTTAAAAACTCCACTGCCATTTCACCTAAACACCTCCATGCTTCCACAGGTATGTCATCTGGACCAACAGCCTTTCCATTCTTCATCCGCTTCATAGCTATTATTACTTCCTCCTTGCTAATCCATTGTACTTCATGATTCACTATTCCCACATCATCCAACCTTCTCTCCCTCTCATTCTCTTCATTCATCAACTCCTCAAAGTACTCTTTCCATCTCCTCAACACACTCTCCTTGCTTGTGAGTATGTTTCCCTCATTATCCTTTATCACCTTTACTTGCTGCACATCTTTCCTAGCTCAGACCCTCTGTCTAGCCAATCGGTACAGGTCCTTTTCTCCCTCCTTAGTGTCCAACCTTTCATACAACTCTTCATATGCCTTATCCTTAGCCTTCGCCACCTCTCTCTTTGCCATGCACCTCATCTCCTTATACTCCTGTCTACATTCTTCATCTCTGTGACAGTCCCACTTCTTCTTTGCCAACCTCTTTCTCTGTATACTCTCCTGTACTTCCTCATTCCACCACCTTGTCTCCTTGTCGTCCTTCCTCTGTCCAGATGTCATACCAAGCATCTTTCTAGTCGTCTCCCTTACTAGCTCTGCTCCAGTTACCCAGCTATTTGGTAACTCTTCACTGCCACCCAACGCCTGTCTTAACTCATCCCTGAACTCCACCTCACAATTACCCTTTTTCAATTTCCACCATTTGGTCCTTGGTGCTGCCCTCACACTCCTCCTCTTCTTGATCACCAACGTCATTCTACAAACCACCATCCTTTGCTGCCTAACTACACTTTCCCCGGTCACCACTTTGCAGTCTCCAATCTCCTTCAAAATGGCCCTCCTACATAAGTTATAATCCACCTGTGTGCATCTTCCTCCACTCTTGTATGTCACCCTATACTCCTCCCTCTTGTTAAAATACGTATTCACCACAGCCATGTCCATCCTTTTCACAAAGTCCTCTACCATCTGACCTTCTGCATTCCTTTGTTTAACACCATACCTGCCTATCACTTCCTCATCCCCTCTGTTCCCTTCATCAACATGCCCATTGAAATCTGCTCCAATCACCACTCTCTCACCCTTGGGTACAGTCATCACCACTTCATCCATCTCACTCCAAACTTTTTCTTTCTCATCCATCGTACAGCCAACTTGTGGAGCATATGCACTAACAACATTCATCATTACACCATCAATTTCCAGCTTCATAAACATCACTCTATCCAACACTCTTTTCACCTCCAAAACACTCTTAGCATACTGTTCCTTCAGGATAACTCCTACACCATTTCCCCTCCCATCCACACCATGATAAAACAATTTGAACCCATCTCCAATACACCTAGCCTTACTCCCCTTCCATCTGGTCTCTTGCACACACAATACACCAACCTTCCTTCTGTCCATCATATCAGCTAACTCTCTCCCTATACCAGTCATATTGCCAACATTCAAAGTTCTGACCCTCACTACCGCAGTCCTAGCCTTTCTCCTCTCTTTCTGCCTTCGGCCATGCCTTCCACCTTTACTCCTCCTTCGCCCAACAGTAGCCCAATTTCCACCAGTACCCTGTTGGCTAACAGTACTGGTGGCAGTCGTTAACGCGGGGCCTCGACCGATCCAGTATGTAAATATTTACTGGTGTCTGCATGAATTATTTGGCGAAGTTTTACGCCAGATGCCCTTCCTGATGCAGCCCTTCCCATTTATCCGGGCTTGGGACTGGCACAAAGAAATGCACTGGCTTGTGTATCCCCCACTTACTTATACATACACATATTAGGGGATGCATAGTACTTGCGTATTATCGCAACCAGATTTTCAAATAGAGAAGCGGGTCTTTTCAAAGCTGTACTCATGCCGATAACTTAGGGGATGTCCTGCAAAATCTAGAATTCCCATAAAGTAGTGCCGCTTTGAACATTTAAATGGTTGGACTATATTTTTGGCCATGTGAAACAGTGAGACACTTTTATGCTTGTTCAGGATTCCTAGTTGTCAACTTTTCAACTCATGAATGCAGAACAGTGGTTTAACATGGTTAAAAGGCAAAATTAGGATTCGGTATTAAGCACCAAAATGTTTCCTTAACAATGTTAATATCGAATGCCTTTTACTTTTTCTGTGCTGAAAATGGAGTTTTTCAAGCAGACAAGGTGCATTTCCTCACAATGAAGTACTGTGCAGATGTGTGTCATGCTGGTTTTCACTTGCAGGAGATTGTAGTAAGTGTCATTGTTGTGGAGTCTGAGTATTTCTTTTCCGAAATGACAGCTTACAAGTCTTAGCAAGACTGAAGGTGTTGTAAAATCCTGCCTTTTGCCAGGAAACCACAAATTTTATGAGGAGAACACACCAAAAAAAAGATATGACACACAAATCTGGACTTTCTGCAAAAAGTTGGAGAGTTGCGAGGTGTGTTGGCCCCTTCTCTCTTACTTGTAATGCGGTAGTAGTTAATGTTGTTGAAAGAAGCATTGTACCTGCACTGATTTGGCAATACTTTTGGACCACTTCTGTACAGTTTTGTATATGTGTGTGGTTAGAGGTCGCCACATCGGAACTCCGGTCCGCTAATGATTGGCAGTAGATTTTTACGTGCCGAGTTGCCAGCTCTGACGCACAACCTTCAACGAAGGTATGCCCATTCACGCATGTCTCCACACAGAAGACGCGCTAGCTGAGAATCGAACAGGTCAACGTCCTACTGTGAGACTACATACATACATACATACATTATATATATATATATATAAATATATATATATATATATAAATATATAAATATATATATATATATATATAAATATAAGAGAGAGAGACTGTTTTTCACTACATTTGTCGGCACAAGTACGGCTTGGAAAACAGCCGTTTCTCATGCTCAAATCTGGTTGTGATAATATGCAAGTATCTTTGCAGGGTAACTGAAAGAGTTAAGGAGAGTTTAGAGGAAGGAGTTAGGAATTTCAGATTGCGATAGAGAAGACCTAGTTGCTGATTTTTTTTTTTTTTTTTTTTTAATGCACTGTTAAATGTGTATATCATATTTCAGTTTATCATTAATAATGACGCCAAGTAGTTTTGTTTGGGGTGTGGGCATAATGATGGTGTTGTTTAAAGAGGTGATGCAAAAGGAGGATTTGAGATGTGCCACTGATTTGGGAGTGAAGAGAAGAAGTTTAGTTTTTTTGGGGCTGAGTACAAGTTGATTATCAGAGAGCCATGTTTTGATAGAAGAAAAGATGTTTTGTGTAAGAGCTAATAGATCTGGGATGTTAGCAGCAGTGGAGATTAGTGTAGAGTCATCTGTATATTATAGGAGTGTGGAGTGGTGAGAGAATGTGTGAAAGTTGTTAGTAAAGATATTGAAGAAAAGGTGGCGTAGGATAGATCCTTGTGAAACACCGGTGTTGACTGAGTAGAGCAGCTAGAGAGATGGAGATTGGAGAGTTTAGGTAGCAGATAAGAGTGAGAAACAGTGTCAAAGTATACTGACATTTGGGGATTCAATGATTGCACTTAGTTTGCAGTCGTTTGCAGACTTGGTCAGCCACAACCCCTTAGTTTTGACCTGAATTTCCGAGAAGTATTTACCATACAGTAGGGAGCCCAGCACTGACCCCTGTGGCACCCCAGTGGTAACAGGTCTGCTGGTTGATGTGGAGTCACCCATTTTGATAATTTGTGCGCCATTTGGTTACCATGGGTTTGCAAAGTTGATCTGTAATGCCTGAATGATGCATTGTGCCAAAAGCCTTTGCTAAGTTGAGGTATGCTAAGTGCACAGATTTGCCCTAGTCAGTGGCCTTGATCACAGTTTCAAACAAATCCACCAGATTTAACAGGCAGGTTCTGCCCTTGATGAAGCCGAATTGGGTAGGATCCAGGGTTTGGAGGTCACCCATGTCTTTATTTATGAGGTCCTTTATGGTACATTCCATGGCCTTACAGATGAGGCTGGCCAGGCTTATGAGTCTGTAATTCCAAAAGTCTGTTACTAGGCCACCTTTGCAGAGGGGAATAACTGTTGATTCTGCAGGAACAAAGCCTGTGGGTAGGGTATGATTGAAAAGAGTACTTTGTGGTGATGCTAGTTCATGTTTTAGCCTGTTTAGAAGACAGCCTGGGACATCTGTTTCCCAGAGAGGCTGTGTTTTTTGTTTTGATAAGGCTTGAAGGATCTGCTCTTCAGATATGTAGTGTGGGGAAGTTTGGGGAAAGAAGGTTTGTTGTAAGTTAGGTGATTAGGGAATTAAATTTTTTTCAGACCTATCCATTAGACGGTTTGCTATCTCTGGGATCAGTGTGTGGGATAATGTTGGTCACTAATTATGCACATGCTAGGGTCCTACCCTTTAGGTTATGTACATAGCTGTAAAAGGCCTTATGGTTATCCTTTGCTGTACTTGCTAAGTTTCTCTCAAAGGAGTCCTTGGAAGATTTGACAAGTTGTCTTATTTGCCTAGTGAGGCTAACGAGGGTGCTTTTCTATTGTAGGGGCCTTGCCTTTATTTTCTTGGACAGCAACTTTTTTGTGTTTATTGTAAAGTTTATTGATGCTGGATGTCCACCATGGCAGCTTGTTTTAGTTGGGGCTCTGGCTTTGATTTTTCTGGTATGGCTGAGTTTATACACTTATGATTGTACAGGGCTGTAGTGAAGCGTCAGTTTAGTTACTACTACCAGCTTGGGGTGGGGCTTGGAGTGCATTCATACCTTCACCTAGGAGGGTATAGTTTGCCTTGGTGAAGTTTTTTAGTCTGATTTCACCCTTTATGAGTTTTGGTGTTAGTGGCAGCTCAAGGGTGACTGATTTGTGGCCACTTTTAAATAATGAGGGTCTGACAGTTGCCACAGTGCATCTGTTTGACTTGTTGGTGAGGACCAGATCCAGAATGTTTGATGTTATGTTGTCCCCATCTTGCCTTTGTTCTTGCAGGTTGGGTTCGGAACTTATCCTCAGCTCCTCCTCAGCCATTTTTACTATAGCTCGAGAGCTTATACTGGCTTGAGGCTAACCCCTATCCCAACATGCCTAGCGGTAGCTACCCAGATCTTGTTTGCTGCTTGCAGCATCGAGATTGCGACTACTGGCTCAGACAAAGTACTTAGTTTTTCGTATTTTGCTATCTTCCTTTTTTAGGATTATTAGCAGTTTAATTACTTTTGTGGTGTCTGTTTTAGTCTTTGTTTAGACAAAACAACCTTCTGATCTTCCTCAGCTGTTCTTTTCTTAGTTGTTCTTGGCCGTCATTTTCTTAGGCCTTGCTTTCCCCTTGAGTCTGTTTAACTTAGAGGGTTCTTCTCTTCTTTCCTCACTTTCTGTTGGAGTAGCCATTTAAGTTAGAGGCTCTCCTATTGAAGGAGTCGTTATTTTACTTAGAGGCTCTCCCCTTCTTCTTCTTCTCCAAAAAAAAAAAAATAAGTTATCCTTGTTTGCGGTAGTGTTTGTAGTTTGTTTTTTTGCTAGCCGTTACAGCCATGTTTTGCTGTTTGTCTTCTAGTATCCAGCATGTCCAAAGAGTCAAAACTCTCTGGCCTTAAGAAGTGTGACTCATGCTGCCAAAAATAGTCCCTTATGGATGGGCACATGAGTTGTGTGTACTGTTTAGGGGCTGTTCACCTACAGGGCTAATGCTCTGTCATGCTTTCAGTTCAAGTCCTGGGCAAGTTGATGTTGTACCCTGG